>NW_020929795.1:0-396 GCF_003984885.1 Neopelma chrysocephalum | reverse complement strand
CCCCAAAACAAAAAAAAACCCCACTAAACAAACAAACAAAAAAACCCCAACAATAATGCAACAATCATAAAGCAAGGCATATCTGCCTATATTTTCAAAGAAATTCCTCTCACACACAAGAAAGTATATTAAAAAACCCTCTGTTTGGCACTATTTTGGTATGCAGGATCCTGGATGTACATTTCACATGTCAGACCAGAAAAAGTGGATCAAAATCACATCAAGTCCAATAATTTATCTTATAAAGTGTTTCTAAAGCAGTTAGGTTAAGTGGTGCTTTGAATTATTGCTCACTGGGGGGAATGAGCTAAACTATATGAAGCACATTAAAGAAAATGAGTCTGTTTCCAAAAGTAATAGCTCGTTTCACTAGACTGTAACAAGCAAAAATAGATA
>NW_020929794.1:0-861 GCF_003984885.1 Neopelma chrysocephalum | reverse complement strand
CACTCTTCAGATTGTCAAACAGAAGGCAGGCAAGTCTCTTCCCATCCCCTTTCCTCCTCTCACAAACACCTCCCGGGGGCAACAGGGTGGAGAACCTGCTCTGGGGTGGAGAAGGATGTGTCTGCATGAGACGTGGAGATCTGGGATGCAACAGGGAGGTCCCACACGCTGCTGGTGGGACCTTCTCCAGCAAGCACCAAACACAGAGGAGGGGATGGGAGAGAGGGGCAGGCAAAGCCAGCCTGGCAAGGACTCACATTCAGCTTTGGCACAGATGAGGCAGGCAGTGGTGCAGTTGAAGAAATTCAAGATTCCTGCCACGGCCACGCTGATGTCGGTGTTGCTGGGGTGGAGGTTGAGGGTGGTGAAGCGCTGGAGCTGCAGCTTCAGAAACTCCTCCGGTGCCACTTTGAAGTGAGGAACCTAAGTGGGCAGGGAGAGGAAAGAAAACATAATTAAAGAGGAAACAGAAATAAAAACAAGTAAATCTGCAGTAAAGGGCCTTTGGTGTGAAACTCACAGCAGGCAGAAAGGGAAACATCCCAATAAAACTGAATAAGCGTCGCTGGAGTGAAGAGAGGAGGGTGGGATTTGTGCAACAGCAGAGGAAAATAATTATCACAGCAACGAGGAGCCACGGGGAGAAGTGGATCAGGAAAAGTCTTGCTGAGCCACTCAGAGAAAGGCAACAGGGTCTGTGATTACAGCCCAGGAAACCTTCCGGATGAGTTCAACCTAATTAGCTGGGGCACTAATTGTAGCCGGGCCCACACGGCACACAGTGAGCTGGGTAAGCAGGGAGGAGGCTCTGCAGGCAGGCAGGGATACTCTGGGATGCAGGCAGGCAGGGATACACTGGGA
>NW_020929793.1:0-871 GCF_003984885.1 Neopelma chrysocephalum | reverse complement strand
CACTCTTCAGATTGTCAAACAGAAGGCAGGCAAGTCTCTTCCCATCCTCTTTCCTCCTCTCACAAACACCTCCCTGGGGCAACAGGGTGGAGAACCTGCTCTGGGGTGGAGAAGGATGTGTCTGCACGAGACGTGGAGATCTGGGATGCAACAGGGAGGTCCCACACGCTGCTGGTGGGACCTTCTCCAGCAAGCACCAAACACAGAGGAGGGGATGGAAGAGAGGGGCAGGCAAAGCCAGCCTGACAAAGACTCACATTCAGCTTTGGCACAGATGAGGCAGGCAGTGGTGCAATTGAAGAAATTCAGGATCCCTGCCACGGCCACGCTGATGTCGGTGTTGCTGGGGTGGAGGTTGAGGGTGGTGAAGCGCTGGAGCTGCAGCTTCAGAAACTCCTCCGGTGCCACTTTGAAGTGAGGAACCTAAGTGGGCAGGGAGAGGAAAGAAAACATAATTAAAGAGGAAACAGAAATAAAAACAAGTAAATCTGCGGTAAAGGGCCTTTGGTGTGAAACTCACAGCAGGCAGAAAGGGAAACATCCCAATAAAACTGAATAAGCGTCGCTGGAGTCGAGAGAGGAGGGTGGGATTTGTGCAACAGCAGAGGAAAATAATTATCACAGCAACGAGGAGCCACGGGGAGAAGTGGATCAGGAAAAGTCTTGCTGAGCCACTCAGAGAAAGGCAACAGGGTCTGTGATTACAGCCCAGGAAACCTTCCGGATGAGTTCAACCTAATTAGCTGGGGCGCTAATTGTAGCCGGGCCCACACGGCACACAGTGAGCTGGGTAAGCAGGGAGGAGGCTCTGCAGGCAGGCAGGGATACACTGGGATGCAGGCAGGGATACTCTGGGATGCAGGCAGGCAGG
>NW_020929792.1:0-338 GCF_003984885.1 Neopelma chrysocephalum | reverse complement strand
TACACTGGGATGCAGGCAGGGATACACTGGGATGCAGGCAGGGATACTCTGGGATGCAGGCAGGGAGCCCCCAGCCCTTTGCTGCGTGCTGCAGATCCATCCCTGCCTGCTGAGCTGGTGTGTCATCGGGCAATTAGGGGAGATGAAGGGGAGAACAGGATGACCCCGTGCTGGCAGGGCTCGGGAGAGGGGGGAACAGATGCAGCAGCCAGAAGCTCTGGGCATTTTTGATCAGCATGGAGGTAACAGGTGCCCATACCATGGGCAAGCTCCAAGGGACTGGAACCACCCGTCCAGATAATGCTGCATTTGTCATTAACACACACAGCAGGAGGAGG
>NW_020929791.1:0-465 GCF_003984885.1 Neopelma chrysocephalum | reverse complement strand
ATGCAGGCAGGGATACACTGGGATGCAGGCAGGGATACACTGGGATGAAGGCAGGGATACACTGGGATACAGGCAGGGATACACTGGGATGCAGGCAGGCAGGGATACACTGGGATGCAGACAGGGATACACTGGGATGCAGGCAGGGATACACTGGGATGCAGGCAGGAATACACTGGGATGCAGACAGGGAGCCCCCAGCCCTTTGCTGCGTGCTGCAGATCCATCCCTGCCTCCTGAGCTGGTGTGTCATCGGGCAATTAGGGGAGATGAAGGGGAGAACAGGATGACCCCGTGCTGGCAGGGCTCGGGAGAGGGGGGAACAGATGCAGCAGCCAGAAGCTCTGGGCATTTTTGATCAGCAGCAAGGTAACAGGTGGCCATACCATGGGCAAGCTCCAAGGGACTGGAACCACCAGTCCAGATAATGCTGCATTTGTCATTAACACACACAGCAGGAGGAGG
>NW_020929790.1:0-5083 GCF_003984885.1 Neopelma chrysocephalum | reverse complement strand
TGTCCTGGTTAGAACGGCTGGGACCAATTCATCCCTGGATGGGTGTAACCCAAAACTGTGTATTCTATAGCCTCCATGCCATTTCCCAAAAACTGCTGTCAGTAGAGGCCTGCAAGGTGGGAAGATGTTCCTGTACCCTTTTATGGAATTCCCCGCTCTGATATCCTTATATGGAATTCCCCGCTCTGATAAGAGGGACTGAGCATCCGCATGCCCTTTTATGGAATTCCCTACTCTGAGGGAGGGACTGAGCACTCCCGCCTGAACTGGAGAGTATATAACTGGGAGTTTCAGAGCCTTGGCTCTCTCTCGTGGGACCCAGAGGAAGACAGCAGACCACCGCTGCTCCCAACCAGGCTGAGACCACCACCCTCGACTGGACTGCAATCACCACTTCTGACCAGACTGCAGCAGCTCTCCCACCAGCAGGTTTATTCCCTCTCCCTTTGCTTTGGACTCGGGGGGTGGGCCAAGGTACACCACTTTTGTTCATACCCCAGGGTGCTGGGTTTGTACATTTGGGTTTTGTGGGTTAAAACCAATTGTCTGTCTGTATAATTGTACTTATTGCATTATTTTAATAAATTGTTATTCTGACTTATAAATCTCTCTTTTGAATTGAGTTCATTTTGCCTTGCTGGTTAACTTTTAAACCACCACATTTTTGGCGCCCAACGTGGGGCAGAGAGAGAGAAGTCAGAATCACAATTTCATTTTAAGCATCTGTGTATTTGGATACAGAAACTCCCCGATCAACATGTTGTTTGGTGCATTCACGTGGGTGTTTTATCTGAGCATGTTCATATTTCCACAAATGGGGAACTATTTGCCTATTTTAATGCTCTCTTTAAGACCAGGGAGAGGGATCCAAATTGCTTTACTAGTATACTATGTTTATGTCATCATAACCTCAGAAGCAATGAGTTTCATTGTAAATGTGTATTCAGTCCTGTTTACCTGTCCTGGTTTAGGTTGCTACCTCTGGGGCCTCATTAAAAATTGCACCCAGCCCTTTGGGGGAACAGTGGGGAATGGTGGTTTCCAGCCTCTCACCTCCTTCTTTCCCTTCAGACCTGGTACAACAGTTTTTGAAAATATTGATTTTCCTTTTGATGCTAAGGACGGCATAATGTTATTGTTAGTGTTGCTCTGTCTGCTGCTCTGTCTGCTCTGTACTGTTTACACCATGCTTAGGGTCAGAACAGGGCCTTCTAGGGAGGCTGTTTGGACGCCTGTCCTGGGAATGGATAACGCTGAGTGGCACGGGAAGTGGGAGGACATCGGCCAGTATTTGGAGAAGTTTTCTCCTCCCATGATCTGGAAATTCACCCCTGAACAACTGCAGGATCCTGTCAGCATGATAAAACTGGTAAAGGAAAAATGCTCTGGCAGCTCCAGAGATGGTCAGCTCACAGCAACCTGCTGGGCCCTGGCCACTGCTTACCGGGCACTGCTTGACATGGTACAGCACTGCCAGGGGGAGGAGAGAAGGAGCAAATCAACTGGCACCACGTCCACACAAACTACAGCTGAGTCGGAGGGAGTAAGAAATAAATCAACTGGCACCATGCCCACACAAACCATCGAGGAGCCAGAAGGACAACAGAAACCAATAGCAGTCGCCCCTGTCCAGAAAAGGAAATCGAAGACCAAATCAGTTCGCATAGCAAATGATGACGAAGAGGCAGGACCTTCACATCCACCGGAGGAGACAGAGCCAGAAATAATCACTCGGTCCCTATCCCTGGGTGAGCTACGTGAGCTCCGGAGAGAGTTCACACGGCAGGCGAACGAGTCCATCCTGACCTGGCTGCTCCGAATCTGGGATGCCGCCGCTAACGACACAATTCTAGATGGAAGTGAAGCAAGACAACTGGGATCCCTGTCTCGAGATGTCGTCATTGATCAGGGGATTGGAAGAAGGCAGGAAACTCTCAGCCTCTGGCGGCGACTGTTGTCCAGTGTAAGGGAGAGATACCTTTGCAAGGAGGACCTCCACGTACAACAAGGACAGTGGAACACGATGGAACAAGGTATCCGGTGCTTGAGAGAATTGGCTGTACTGGAGATAATTTTTTCAGAGGACGAAAGATTTCCTAAAAGTCCAGATGGTGTACAGTGCACATCCCAGATGTGGTTGAAGTTTGCACGACTCGGGCCAGAAATGTATTCCCGCTACCTAGCAACGCTGCAATGGAGGGAGGGAGAGGACAAGGTTGGTGCATTGGTCAGCAAACTCAGGATTTATGAAGACACTGTCACCGCCCCATTACGAGCCCACGTCTCATCGGTGGAAACCAAACTGGCTGAACATGTCCGAAGCCTGGAAGAGAGGATTGAAGAAGGACACCAGAGGCTAAGAGAAGAAATTAAGGAAGGGATCTTCCATACCTCGCCAGGACAAACAAGGGTCTCTGCTATCAGGAGCCAGCGTCCCCCAGCTAAGGAGAGAGGGTACACTCCACGTGGCAATCTATGGTTTTACCTCCAAGAGCACGGAGAAGATATGAGGAAGTGGGATGGGAAACCCACCTCTTCCTTAGCAGCCCGGGTACGTGAATTGAAAAGAGGGACAAGTACCACAAGGAACTCTTTGAGGATGAATGCTGCTCCAGTCTCTCGTAGGCAAGACTCCAGACGGCCCAGGAATGATGATATGTCTGATCCTCTTGAAGGGACTTCCAGGTCATACTTACAAGAAGAGCGCAACGAGTACCATGACCAGGACTAGGGGTGCCCTGCCTCTAGCCAGGTAGAGGAGAGGGACAATCGAGTCTATTGGACAGTGTGGATTCGGTGGCCTGGCACATCAGAGCCACAAAGATATAAGGCTTTAGTTGACACCGGCGCACAATGTACTTTGATGCCATCAAGATACGTAGGGGCAGAATCCATCTCCATTTCTGGGGTGACAGGGGGATCCCAACAGCTGACTGTACTGGAAGCTGAAGTGAGCCTGACTGGGAAGGAATGGCACAGACACCCCATCGTGACTGGCCCAGAGGCCCCGTGTATCCTTGGCATAGATTACCTGAGGAGTGGGTATTTCAAAGACCCAAAAGGACTTCGTTGGGCGTTTGGCATAGCTACTGTGGAGGCAGAGGAAATTAGACAGTTGAACACCTTGCCTGGACTCTCAGAGGACCCCTCTGCTGTGGGACTGCTGAAGATTGAAGAACAATTGGTACCGATAGCCACAGCAACCGTGCACCGTCGGCAATACCGCACCGACCGAGACTCTGTGACTCCCATACATAAGATGATCCGTGAACTGGAGACCCAGGGGGTGGTCAGCAAGACTCGCTCACCCTTTAATAGCCCTATATGGCCAGTGCGTAAGTCCAGTGGAGAGTGGAGGCTGACGGTGGATTACCGTGGACTCAATGAAGTCACACCACCCCTGAGTGCTGCTGTGCCGGACATGCTGGAGCTCCAGTACGAGCTGGAGTCCAAGGCAGCCAAGTGGTATGCCACCATTGACATTGCCAACGCCTTCTTCTCCATTCCTTTGGCAGCAGAGTGCAGGCCACAATTTGCTTTCACTTGGAGAGGTGTGCAGTACACCTGGAATCGACTGCCTCAGGGGTGGAAACACAGTCCCAGCATTTGCCATGGACTGATCCAGACTGCACTGGAAAAGGGCGAGGCTCCAGAACATCTACAGTACATTGATGACATCATTGTATGGGGGAACACAGCGGGGGAAGTCTTTGAGAAAGGAGAGAAGATAATCCAGATCCTCCTAAGAGCTGGTTTTGCCATTAAACGAAGTAAGGTCAAGGGACCTGCTCAGGAAATTCAGTTCTTAGGAGTGAAGTGGCAAGATGGACGTCGCCTAATTCCAACGGAGGTAATTAACAAAATAGCAGCCATGTCCCCACCAACCAGCAAGAAGGAAACACAGGCTTTCCTAGGCGCTGTGGGCTTTTGGAGGATGCATATCCCCGAGTACAGTCAAATTGTAAGCCCTCTCTACCTTGTGACACGGAAGAAAAATGATTTCCAGTGGGGCCCTGAACAACAACAGGCCTTTGAACAAATCAAACAGGAGATTGCCCATGCGGTAGCCCTTGGGCCAGTAAGGACAGGACAGGACGTGAAGAACGTGCTCTACACTGCAGCCGGGAAGAATGGCCCTTCTTGGAGCCTCTGGCAGAAAGTGCCTGGGGAGACCCGAGGACGACCGCTGGGATTCTGGAGTCGGGGATACAAAGGATCTGAAGCCAGCTATACACCAACTGAGAAAGAGATCCTGGCTGCTTATGAAGGACTTCGAGCTGCCTCAGAAGTGATCGGCACCGAAGCGCAGCTCCTCCTGGCACCCCGACTACCAGTGCTGGGCTGGATGTTCAAGGGGAGAGTTCCTGCTACACATCACGCCACCGATGCCACGTGGAGTAAGTGGATTGCTCTGATCACACAACGAACCCGGATAGGGAATCCTAATCGCCCTGGGATTCTGGAAATTATCACCAATTGGCCCGAAGGTGAGAGTTTTGGACTATCCTCTGAAGAAGAAGAGGAGCAGGTGACACGGGCTGAGGAGGCCCCACCATATGACAAGCTACCAGCAGATGAAAGGCGATATGCGCTCTTCACGGATGGCTCCTGCCGCATTGTAGGGACAAACCGAAAATGGAAGGCAGCCGTGTGGAGTCCCACACGGCGAGTTGCAGAAGCAACCGAAGGACAAGGTGGGTCAAGTCAGTTCGCAGAGCTTAAAGCCGTTCAGTTGGCTTTGGATATAGCTGAACGAGAGAAGTGGCCAAGACTCTATATCTACACTGACTCATGGATGGTGGCCAATGCTCTGTGGGGATGGCTAGAGCGATGGAAAAAGGCCAACTGGCAGCGCCAAGGGAAACCCATCTGGGCGGCGGAGATGTGGCAGGACATCGCTGGCCGGGTAGAGAAGCTGAGTGAGAATGGTCCGTAATGTTTCATTGTACATATGTGTATATAGTTTTAAAGAGACATAGTTTTTAAGGGGGTTAATTTGGGCATGACATGGATGGCATAGAATAAGGGGTGGATAATGTCCTGGTTAGAACGGCTGGGACCAATTCATCCCTGGATGGGTGTA
>NW_020929789.1:0-950 GCF_003984885.1 Neopelma chrysocephalum | reverse complement strand
TTCCAAGCTGTCACATTCTGGTGCTTTCTTCACCGAACCCAGAAACCACAAAATCCCAAAACAATGGTTCTTGCAGTTTTTTCCTTACATCCATCATAATCTGTTCTCAGCCCGCCTGGAGATAGTTCAGCATGATTTTGACCTTTCTGCCCCTATTAAAATTCTCATTCTGGCTGAGAACAGATTATGATGGATGTAAGGAAAAAACTGCAAGAACCATTGTTTTGGGATTTTGTGGTTTCTGGGTTCGGTGAAGAAAGCACCAGAATGTGACAGCTTGGAATGTGAGGTACCAGAGGATGGGGATACACCAACATCTCCACTCTGCAGCTCATCCTGACATTAGATCGGTTAGAGCCTGGTGCTAATAATGCCAAGGCTGTGGTTCAATGCCTGCAGGATTCGCTGCAGAGTTGGACTTGAAGATCCTCGTGGGTCTCTTCCAACTCAAAATACTCTGTGATCTTTGTGTCCCATCGTGTTCCACCTTGTCATGCCCCACCCTCCCCACTGTTTAGGCCATGAATTCCACTGAGGACATGGCTTTAGGAAGCTGGGAGACACCCTACAGCTATTTAAAGGGTGTAAAGGGAGAGAAATAAGAGTGGTGGTGGGTATGGTGGGGTATGACAAGGTGGAACACGATGGGACACAAAGATCACAGAGTATTTTGAGTTGGAAGAGACCCACGAGGATCTTCAAGTCCAACTCTGCAGCGAATCCTGCAGGCATTGAACCACAGCCTTGGCATTATTAGCACCAGGCTCTAACCGATCTAATGTCAGGATGAGCTGCAGAGTGGAGATGTTGGTGTATCCCCATCCTCTGGTACCTCACGTTCCAAGCTGTCACATTCTGGTGCTTTCTTCACCGAACCCAGAAACCACAAAATCCCAAAACAATGGTTCTTGCAGTTTTTTCCTTACATCCATCATAATCTGTTCTCAGCC
>NW_020929788.1:0-1035 GCF_003984885.1 Neopelma chrysocephalum | reverse complement strand
AGGTGAGGGGGCTCAGCTGGGTGCCGCCATGCTGTACGGCAGGCGCATGCCGGGGCGAGGGGGACGGCCCATAAAAGGCGGTGGCGGGGGCAGCGCGGCCCCGTAGAGGGACGCGGGACGGACGAAGGGCGGGAGGAGGAGGCACCGCGGGATGGCGGAGGGCGGCGAGCCCGTTGTGAGTGCCCGCCCTGCTCCGCTGCTCCCTCCCCGCGGCCGCTTCCTCACGTCCCGCCCCGTCGGCGGTGCCTGTTCTCCCGGGGCTGGCTCTCCCCGGAGCGGTCGGTGCCGGAGCAGGCACTGCTCTGGGGGTGCCGGTGCGGTGCTCGTCCCTGCCTTGTGCTCGCCTGCTGTTCGTGTCCTCGTAGCGGGGTGTTCCCTCTGAAGCCCAGAGTGTCTCAGCGCCAGCCGGGCTGGTGCCGTTCCGTACCGGCATCCGACTGTCCCGGCGGGCTGCGCCTGCGGCTCCTGCCCTCGCTGGCAGTGCCAGCGGCTCCCGTTCTTCCCTTTTCCAGCTGGGAGCCCTTGGGGCTGCCTGGCACCACCAGCGGGGTGGGGAGGAGGTTGGTGACCCCCCATTTTGAGAGCATGTTAGGGTTACCTCTCCCTTAGCGAGGACCCTGCTTCTTCCCATTCCAGATCCTCGAGGACTTCTTGCTGGTGGAAGATGCGCCTCTGCTGGAAATGGCCGAGGAGGATGAGGAGCTCGACCTGTACAACGAGATGACTTTTGGGTTAGGTAAGACCTCAGGGGAGCCCCAGTGTCGGGGAGATCAGCCAGCCCCCAAAGGGGAAAGCAGGGACCCCCATGGGCACTGCCCAGGCACTCACACACCCTGCTCTGCTCTGCTTGCCCGTTCCAAGACCGAGACTCCACAGAGGACACCCCAAAGCTCCTGGTGCCACAGAAGACGAGCCCTGAGGTGGCTGAAGTGGTGGCAGAGGAGACTGAAGTCGGGGATGAACTGGGGCCTGGAGCGGCTGAGCAGCCAGAGAAGCTGGGAGAGCCCCAGGAGGAAGGTGGGACAGAGCTGGAGG
>NW_020929787.1:0-1075 GCF_003984885.1 Neopelma chrysocephalum | reverse complement strand
GGGGGCTCAGCTGGGTGCCGCCATGCTGTACGGCAGGCGCAGGTGAGGGGGCTCAGCTGGGTGCCGCCATGCTGTACGGCAGGCGCATGCCGGGGCGAGGGGGACGGCCCATAAAAGGCGGCGGCGGGGGCAGCGCGGCCCCGTAGAGGGACGCGGGACGGACGGAGGGCGGGAGGAGGAGGCACCGCGGGATGGCGGAGGGCGGCGAGCCCGTTGTGAGTGCCCGCCCTGCTCCGCTGCTCCCTCCCCGCGGCCGCTTCCTCACGTCCCGCCCCGTCGGCGGTGCCTGTTCTCCCGGGGCTGGCTCTCCCCGGAGCGGTCGGTGCCGGAGCAGGCACTGCTCTGGGGGTGCCGGTGCGGTGCTCGTCCCTGCCTTGTGCTCGCCTGCTGTTCGTGTCCTCGTAGCGGGGTGTTCCCTCTGAAGCCCAGAGTGTCTCAGCGCCAGCCGGGCTGGTGCCGTTCCGTACCGGCATCCGACTGTCCCGGCGGGCTGCGCCTGCGGCTCCTGCCCTCGCTGGCAGTGCCAGCGGCTCCCGTTCTTCCCTTTTCCAGCTGGGAGCCCTTGGGGCTGCCTGGCACCACCAGCGGGGTGGGGAGGAGGTTGGTGACCCCCCATTTTGAGAGCATGTTAGGGTTACCTCTCCCTTAGCGAGGACCCTGCTTCTTCCCATTCCAGATCCTCGAGGACTTCTTGCTGGTGGAAGATGCGCCTCTGCTGGAAATGGCCGAGGAGGATGAGGAGCTCGACCTGTACAACGAGATGACTTTTGGGTTAGGTAAGACCTCAGGGGAGCCCCAGTGTCGGGGAGATCAGCCAGCCCCCAAAGGGGAAAGCAGGGACCCCCATGGGCACTGCCCAGGCACTCACACACCCTGCTCTGCTCTGCTTGCCCGTTCCAAGACCGAGACTCCACAGAGGACACCCCAAAGCTCCTGGTGCCACAGAAGACGAGCCCTGAGGTGGCTGAAGTGGTGGCAGAGGAGACTGAAGTCGGGGATGAACTGGGGCCTGGAGCGGCTGAGCAGCCAGAGAAGCTGGGAGAGCCCCAGGAGGAAGGTGGGACAGAGCTGGAGG
>NW_020929786.1:0-1420 GCF_003984885.1 Neopelma chrysocephalum | reverse complement strand
AAATATCATTTGATTTTGGGAAAATAAAGCTCCTGCCCTTCAAATATGTATATTTTTGCATAAACCTCTGAGTTGCTAGATCTGGGATCATGTAAGATAAATGTGCTGATCAGGTAATAATTCACGTGCTTAAAGCTGAGGACATGCAGAAATACTTGCAGTCCCAAAATCTGAGATATCAGTGTGTTCTTTTAAGTCCTTTAGTTACCCAAAAATTCAGAGGGGCACACTGGGGAGTACAAAAGGGACAAAGGTACCTAATTTCCAATGGCTCAAAGTGCCAGGATGCCTTTAAAAATGTACTGGTGAAGAGAAACTTCCTGATGCCCTTTGATTCACACCGAGCCTCACCTTATTTTGCAATAGTTCCCTGACTTGTCAACATCAGGGTTACAGAACACAGCCTAGAGATGTCACACGTGTTTCTCTTCAGCACATCAGAAGAGGAAGCAACAGGACTGAGATCTTCATTCACCTTGACCTAAATATTAACCTCTGCAAGAACATCTCTACCGGATGAATTCTCCTACATTACTGCAATTGGTCATTGTCAGAGTTTGGTAGTTTAGGTTCAGGGAAGAACTTAAGCAAGTACACATTTCCAAAATATCTTGGGCAGGCAGTTTTGAAATTTTAGGGGAAAAAAAAAATTAGTAATATTTCCACACAAATTGGTAGGATTGCCTCCTCTGAGGTGTTCCAGTGCATCTCAGCATTTCTGAGTCTTATACTAGGTGGAAGCATGGATGCTTGCAAAAATAGGGATCCACAAGAAAAATATGGAAATGAATTTCTCAGAGTTCACTGGTGGACTGAGGCCATGCTCAAACCTCAAGACAACTGGTTGATACTTAAATTACAAGTGTAAAATACAGGTGGCACTTGGGAATTTTTTCCACGGGAGTAACGACAGCTGTGCATTCAATGCACAATTGTAACCTTTGATGCAATTACTAAAAGAAAGCTCTTGACTTCAGTACAAATCAAGCAACTCTGTGTAAGATATCCCTTAAACTTGCACTGATTTCACAAGAAGTTTATCATTTGGCTTTAGCTTGCAGTCACCAGCATGGGTTCTTTTCAGACTCGCATCTGGCAGCTTACAAACGTGTTTGATAAGGTAAGAGGCAAGTTAATCTTGAAACAGAAACCTCTGTTCATAAAATAAAATGAAAACATCACCTGAAACAGATTTAAGCACATGCAAATTGCAACAGACTCCCTTAGGCATAAGTATGCTTACAACAAAAGATAATTTAAAGTGATGTTGAATTTGCCAGTTTTATTGCAACGGTGCTATTTTGACTGGTATTAAACAGTCTTGACTGATGACCTCTCTCATTTGTTTGGTGCAAACATTTTCTTTCAACATCGCTTATTTTTTTTTTTAACCATCTACTTATTTGAGAGAAAAATCTAC
>NW_020929785.1:0-1294 GCF_003984885.1 Neopelma chrysocephalum | reverse complement strand
CGTGCTTAAAGCTCAGCACATGCAGAAATACTTGCAGTCCCAAAATCTAAGATATCAGTGTGTTCTTTTAAGTGGTTTTGTTACCCAAAAATTCAGAGGGGCACACTGGGGAGTACAAAAGGGACAAAGGTACCTAATTTCCAATGGCTCAAAGTGCCAGGATGCCTTTAAAAATGTACTGGTGAAGAGAAACTTCCTGATGCCCTTTGATTCACACCGAGCCTCACCTTATTTTGCAATAGTTCCCTGACTTGTCAACATCAGGGTTATAGAACACAGCCTAGAGATGTCACACGTGTTTATCTTCAGCACATCAGAAGAGGAAGCAACAGGACTGAGATCTTCATTCACCTTGACCTAAATATTAACCTCTGCAAGAACATCTCCACCGGATGAATTCTCCTACATTACTGCAATTGGTCAGTGTCAGAGTTTGGTAGTTTAGGTTCAGGGAAGAACTTAAGCAAGTACACATTTCCCAAATATCTTGGGCAGGCAGTTTTGAAATTTTAGGGGGAAAAAAATTTAGTAATATTTCCACACAAATTGGTAGGATTGCCTCCTCTGAGGTGTTCCAGTGCATCTCAGCATTTCTGAGTCTTATACTAGGTGGAAGCATGGATGCTTGCAAAAATAGGGATCCACAAGAAAAATATGGAAATGAATTTCTCAGAGTTCACTGGTGGACTGAGGCCGTGCTCAAACCTCAAGGCAACTGGTTGATACTTAAATTCCAAGTGTAAAATACAGGTGGCACTTGGGAATTTTTTCCACGGGAGTAACGACAGCTGTGCATTCAATGCACAATTGTAACCTTTGATGCAATTACTAAAAGAAAGCTCTTGACTTCAGTACAAATCAAGCAACTCTGTGTAAGACATCCCTTAAACTTGCACTGATTTCACAAGAAGTTTATCATTTGGCTTTAGCTTGCAGTCACCAGCATGGGTTCTTTTCAGACTCGCATCTGGCAGCTTACAAACGTGTTTGATAAGGTAAGAGGCAAGTTAATCTTGAAACAGAAACCTCTGTTCATAAAATAAAATGAAAACATCACCTGAAACAGATTTAAGCACATGCAAATTGCAACAGACTCCCTTAGGCATATGTATGCTTACAACAAAAGATAATTTAAAGTGATGTTCAATTTGCCAGTTTATTGCAACGGTGCTATTTTGACTGGTATTAAACAGTCTTGACTGATGACCTCTCTCATTTGTTTGGTGCAAACATTTTCTTTCAACATTGCTTATTTTTTTTTTTAACCATCTACTTATTTGAGAGAAAAATCTAC
>NW_020929784.1:0-316 GCF_003984885.1 Neopelma chrysocephalum | reverse complement strand
CCACAAGGATCAGAGTCCAACTGAATGGTCCATATGGGGATCTGATCTAGCTGAAGGTGCCTCTGCTTATTATGGGGAGTTGCACCAGATGACCTTTAAAACTCTCTTCCCAAAATTATTCCACAGCCTCCAGAGGTCCTTCAACCATTACAGAATCAGACAATCATGGAATATTCTGAGTTGGAAAGGACCCACAAGGATCAGAGTTCAACTGAATGGTCCATATGGGGATCTGATCCAGCTGAAGGTGTCTCTGCTTATTATGGGGTGTTGCACCAGATGACCTTTAAAAGTCCCTTCCCAAAATTATTCCACA
>NW_020929783.1:0-437 GCF_003984885.1 Neopelma chrysocephalum | reverse complement strand
GAGTTGCACCAGATGACCTTTAAAATTCTCTTCCCAAAATTATTCCATGTCCTCCTGAGGTCCTTCAACCATTAGAGAATCAGAGAATCATAGAACATTCTGAGTTGGAAAAGACCCACAAGGATCGGAGTCCAACTGAATGGTCCATATGGGGATCTGATCTAGTTAAAGATGTCTCTGCTTATTATGGAGGATTGCACCAGATGACCTTTAAAAGTCCCTTCCCAAAATTATTCCACAGCCTCCAGAGGTCCTTCAACCATTACACAATCAGAGAATCATGGAATATTCTGACCTGGAAGGAACCACAAGGACTAGAGAGTCCAATTCTCAAGTGAACAGCCCATAAGGGGATCTCTCTTACTGAAGATGCCTCTGCCTATTATGGGGGTTGCACCAGATGACCTTTAAAAGTCCCTTCCCAAAATTATTCCACA
>NW_020929782.1:0-674 GCF_003984885.1 Neopelma chrysocephalum | reverse complement strand
GAGGTCCTTCAACCATTACAGAATCAGACAATCATGGAATATTCTGAGCTGGAAGGGACCCACAAGGACCAGAGAGTCCAGAATGGCCCACACAGGGATCTGATGTAGTTAAAGATGTCCCTGCTAATTATGGGGGGTTGCACCAGATGACCTTTAAAGGTCCCTTCCCAAAATTATTCTGTGGCTTCCAGAGGTCCCTCAACCATTGCAGAATCACAGAATATTTGGAATTTGAAGGGACCCACAGAGTCCAACTCTTAAGTGAATGTCCCACACACCCCTGGTGTTATCAGCACCCTGCTCTGACCAACTGAGCTCATCCCAGGGTTTATTTTCTGGGATTCCTAATAAATCCAGGAAAATTTCAGCCATTCACATGTCCAAAAAAGGGAAACACAAGACCCAAATCTTGGCTGGGAGCTGCCTTTCAGCTCACTCAGCACCTCTGCTCCTCTTCACCCCCTCTCCAAAACGGAGCCACACGGACTTTCCAAGGCCACTTGACCTGCTCTGGGCAAGTGGGAGGCTTGACCCCGGGAAGGTTTTCCTGCCACTGGGACAATGGGATTCCTCCCACCCATCCCAGGGAAGGGCAATTCTGCAGGCTCAGGGCTTTGGGCTCAGTTCTATCCCAGGATGGAGCTTTTTGGGGGGGATAATTTTAGTGCCATAAC
>NW_020929781.1:0-743 GCF_003984885.1 Neopelma chrysocephalum | reverse complement strand
GAGTTGCACCAGATGACCTTTAAAATTCTCTTCCCAAAATTATTCCACGGCCTCCAGAGGTCCTTCAACCATTACAGAATCACAGAATCATGGAATATTCTGAGCTGGAAAGGACCCACAAGGATCAGAGTCCAACTGAATGGTCCATATGGGGATCTGATCTAGTTGAAGGTGTCTCTGCTTATTATGGGGGGTTGCACCAGATGACCTTTAAAGGTCCCTTCCCAAAATTATTCTGTGGCTCCCAGAGGTCCCTCAACCATTGCAGAATCACATAATATTTGGAATTTGAAGGGACCCACAGAGTCCAGTTCTTAAGTGAATATCCCAACAAAGATTGAATCCCCAACCCTGGTGTTATCAGCACCCTGCTCTGACCAACTGAACTCATCCCAGGGTTTATTTTCTGGGATTCTTAATAAATCCAGGAAAATTTCAGCCATTCACACGTCCAAAAAGGGAAACACAAGACCCAAATCTTGGCTGGGAGCTGCCTTTCAGCTCACTCAGCACCTCTGCTCCTCTTCACCCCCTCTCCAAAACGGAGCCACACGGACTTTCCAAGGCCACTTGACCTGCTCTGGGCAAGTGGGAGGCTTGACCCCGGGAAGGTTTTCCTGCCACTGGGACAATGGGATTCCTCCCACCCATCCCAGGGAGGGCATTTCTGCAGGCTCAGGGCTTTGGGCTCAGTTTTATCCCAGGATGGAGCTTTTTGGGGGGGATAATTTTAGTGCCATAAC
>NW_020929780.1:0-305 GCF_003984885.1 Neopelma chrysocephalum | reverse complement strand
GAGCTGTGGGGTGTTATAGGGCAGTGTCCTCACTGTCCCTGTGAGCTGTGGGGTGTTCTAGGGCAGTGTCCTCACTGTCCCCATAGGAACTGTGGGGTGTTCTAGGGCAGTGTCCTCACTGTCCCTCCAGGAGCTGTGGGGTGTTCTAGGGCAGTGTCCCCACTGTCCCTGTGAGCTGTGGGGTGTTCTAGGGCAGTGTCCTCACTGTCCCCATAGGAGTTGTGGTGTGTTATAGGGCAGTGTCCTCACTGTCCCTGTGAGCTGTGGGGTGTTATAGGGCAGTGTCCTCACTGTCCCTGTGAGCT
>NW_020929779.1:0-2530 GCF_003984885.1 Neopelma chrysocephalum | reverse complement strand
ATGAACATCTTCTGGCATTATGGACAAACACTCACATTACAGATGCCATAACACTGCAGTAAAAGTCCCAGGCCAGGAAATCCCAGTGAGAGGGAGCCCCTGGAGCTGTGTTACAGCAGATTCTTGAGCAATACCTAAACCTGAGCTGAGGAATAACACACCACAAAATCCCCCACTTCCCCCAAACACAGCACCAATAAACGAGGAACATGATGCCATTCTTTCCAGGCTCCTTCAGCACAGTATGTTTTCTCCTTGCAGCAATTTCAGGGCTGTTGAAGTTCTTCTCAATAATTCCCAAATTATTTCCAGAAGTGATTTATAGCATGCTGAGGGAGAAAAACTACAAACAGCTCAAGAGTCTACTGAAAACTTGAATTTTGGGTTTCATTCTTCACATTTGCTGTCCTAAGAGCAGGGCTAGAACATGCTGGACACACCTGGACAGATCCAGTGAGATGCCTGGGATGTCAATTAGTGGGAAGCCCCCACAGGGCTGGAAACCTCCTGGAGCTCCAGAAACCACCTTAAAGGGACCTTAAAGCCCATCCAGTGCCACCCCCTGCCATGGGCAGGGACACCTTCCACTAGCCCAGGTTGCTCCAAGCCCATCCAACCTGGCCTTGGACACTTCCAGGGATCCAGGGGCAGCCACAGCTTCTCTGGGCAACCTGTGCCAGGGCCTCCCCACCCTCCCAGGGAAGAATTCTTTCCCAATATCCCACCTATCCCTGCCCTCTGGCAATGGGAAGCCATTCCCTGTGTCCTGTCCCTCCATCCCTTGTCCCCAGTCCCTCTCCAGCTCTCCTGGAGCCCCTTTAGGCCCTGGAAGGGGCTCTCAGGTCTCCCTGGAGCCTTCTCTTCTCCAGGCTGAACAATCCTATTCATTCTCAAAAATTCAGGTGACCAGAAACTCAAAGACCTCAAAAGCAGGTCTGCCATTCCAACTGCATTTACACAAACAGTCTCCAACTCACATCTCACTTGCAGCATCCCAGAGACACTCCTGAAACCCCCAACAAAACAGCAAAAGCCTCACAACCACTTGAGGCCCAAGGTTTTGAGCACAAGTCATACACTGGAAAAAACAAGACATTACAGTGCAAAAGAAGTGAGAGTGCTACAAGGCTGCTTATTCCAACACCCAGCTGATCTTATTGCTTCTGCAATCACATTTTCCTAGGTTTGGCCTGCTGGGTGCATATTCCACTAAGCAAACATTAGGAAATAAAGGTGGTGAAATTCACTGTAAGTGATTTCATGACTTGGAATTAAACACAAGCGCTTTTTTAACTCAAATCTACCCAGCCCAGAGAGAGAGAGAGAGGGCACAGCCTGACTCTGAACTCCTATCACACAGCTCACCAGCCTGGACACATCCATAAAATTATTAAATATGCACAGGAATGTGCCTGAAACAAAGACATTGCGACCAGACTAATATATATGTAAGTAAATCATATGTAACCCCCCAAAAAAATGCCAGAACATCGAAAAAAGGGAATTCACTAAAAAACATCCTCTGAGGTTGGCTGAAAAGAGGTGACAAGATAAGCTAAACTACAGTAGTGTGAGCCCAGGTGGAGCCCTGGTGTATCTGGGAAGCCCCATGTAGAGGTTACATGAAGCTCCTCGAGCTCCCACCCAGCACCCACAGCTTGTTAGTCAAGCCTTTATTAAAGCTCACCCTGTGAATGGCTGAAAAAATATACAGGATTCCATTTTTATTAACTTTAATAGGGAAAATATATATTTCATGGGTTTGCTGTGATTTCTGCTCAGTTTTTCCTGCAAGAAACCCTCCCAGCCTCCTCCCCCCAGGGCCAGTGGTGCTGCTGGAGCTGGAGGACAGGGGCCAGCACATGTAAACAGCAAGGGCCAGCAGGGTTTGTGATGACTGCAGTGACACATTCCTGGGATTATTCTGCAGGAAAGGAACTCGGATCGAGCCCAGAAAGAAATGAGCTTTTTATCTGGAGTCTGAACCAGTAACCCTGCTGGCACAGGGTGTGTGCACTGCACTGGGGTTGGCAGAGCTCACCCGGGCGTGGCTGGCAACACATCCCTCTGCTGCAGGAGGGAAGGAAGAGTTAAATCCCTCTTGTTTCATTCCCCAGCTGCAGCAGTGGCAGCCCTGAGCCACTGAGGGAGGCTGGACACAGACAGGGCTGGACAAGCCGAGAGGGAGCAGGAGACACTCAGAGCCCAAACAGGAGCCAGCAGCACACACCAGCACAGTGCTGCCAGCAGGGCAGGGTTTGGGGACAGACACCGGCCTAGGGGACAACCACAGCACAGCAAAGGGGTCTGAGCCCTTGTGCTTGTGCAAACAGTGTCACGCACATCCTGCAGGTCACTACTGCCCAGTAACCAGCTCCATCAGTGTCACACACACTCTGCAGGTCACTACTGCCCAGTAACCAGCTCCATCAGCGTCACACACACTCTGCAGGTCACTACTGCCCAGTAACCAGCTCCATCAGCATCACACACATCCTGCAGGTCACTACTGCACAGTAACCATCACACA
>NW_020929778.1:0-2440 GCF_003984885.1 Neopelma chrysocephalum | reverse complement strand
ATGAACATCTTCTGGCATTATGGACAAACACTCACATTACAGATGCCTTAACACTGCAGTAAAAGTCCCAGGTCAGGAAATCCCAGTGAGAGGGAGCCCCTGGAGCTGTGTTACAGCAGATTCTTGAGCAATACCTAAACCTGAGCTGAGGAACAACACACCACAAAATCCCCCACTTCCCCCAAACACAGCACCAATAAATGAGGAACATGATGCCATTCTTTCCAGGCTCCTTCAGCACAGTATGTTTTCTCCTTGCAGCAATTTCAGGGCTGTTGAAGTTCTTCTCAATAATTCCCACATTATTTCCAGAAGTGATTTATAGCATGCTGAGGGAGAAAAACTACAAACAGCTCAAGAGTCTACTGAAAACTTGAATTTGGGGTTTCATTCTTCACATTTGCTGTCCTAAGAGCAGGGCTAGAACATGCTGGACACACCTGTACAGATCCAGTGAGATGCCTGGGATGTCAATTAGTGGGAAGCCCCCACAGGGCTGGAAACCTCCTGGAGCTCCAGAAACCACCTTAAAGGGACCTTAAAGAACACCCAGTGCCACCCCCTGCCATGGGCAGGGACACCTTCCACCAGCCCAGGTTGCTCCAAGCCCATCCAACCCAGCCTTGGACACTTCCAGGGATCCAGGGGCAGCCACAGCTTCTCTGGGCAACCTGTGCCAGGGCCTCCCCACCCTCACAGCCAGAATTCCTTCCCAATATCCCATCTAACCGTGCCCTCTGGCAGTGGGAAGCCATTCCCCCTTATCCTGACCCTCCATCCCTTGTCCCCAGTCCCTCTCCAGCTCTCCTGGAGCCCCTTTAGGCACTGGAAGGGACTCTCAGATCTCCCTGAAGCCTTCTCTTCTCCAGGCTGAACAATCCCAATTCATTCTTGAAAATTCAGGTGACCAGAAACTCAAAGACCTCGAAAGCAGGTCTGCCATTCCAACTGCATTTACACAAACAGTCTCCCACTTGCAGCATCCCAGAGACACTCCTGAAACCCCCAACAAAACAGCAAAAGCCTCACAACCACTTGAGGCCCAAGGTTTTGAGCACAAGTCATACACTGGAAAAAACAAGACATTAAAGTGAAAAAGAAGTGAGAGTGCTACAAGGCTGCTTATTCCAACACCCAGCTGATCTTATTGCTTCTGCAATCACATTTTCCTAGGTTTGGCCTGCTGGGTGCATATTCCACTAAGCAAACATTAGGAAATAAAGGTGGTGAAATTCACTGTAAGTGATTTCATGACTTGGAATTAAACACAAGTGCTTTTTTAACTCAAATCTACCCAGCCCAGAGAGAGAGAGAGAGAGGGCACAGCCTGACTCTGAACTCCTATCACACAGCTCACCAGCCTGGACACATCCATAAAATTATTAAATATGCACAGAAATGTGCCAGAAACAAAGACATTGCGACCAGACTTCATTTTATATGTATTTATACATCATATTAAAATTATGTTTTAATATATATGTAAGTAAATCATATGTAACCCCCCCAAAAAATGCCAGAACATCGAAAAAAGGGAATTCACTAAAAAACATCCTCTGAGGTTGGCTGAAAAGAGGTGACAAGATAAGCTAAACCACAGTACTGTGAGCCCAGGTGGAGCCCTGGTGTATCTGGGAAGCCCCGTGGGGAGGTTACATGAAGCTCCTTGAGCTCCCACCCAGCACCCACAGCTTGTTAGCCAAGCCTTTATTAAAGCTCACCCTGTGAATGGCTGAAAAAATATACAGGATTCCATTTTTATTAACTTTAATAGGGAAAATTTATATTCCATGGTTTTGCTGTGATTTCTGGTCAGTTTTTCCTGCAAGAAACCCTCCCAGCCTCCTCCCCCCAGGGCCAGTGGTGCTGCTGGAGCAGGAGGACAGGGGCCAGCACATGTAAACAGCAAGGGCCAGCAGGGTTTGTGATGACTGCAGTGACACATTCCTGGGATTATTCTGCAGGAAAGGAACTCGGATCGAGCCCAGAAAGAAATGAGCTTTTTATCTGGAGTCTGAACCAGTAACCCTGCTGGCACTGGGTGTGTGCACTGCACTGGGGTTGGCAGAGCTCACCCGGGCGTGGCTGGCAACACATCCGTCTGCTGCAGGAGGGAAGGAAGAGTCAAATCCCTCTTGTTTCATTCCCCAGCTGCAGCAGTGGCAGCCCTGAGCGGGCTGGGGAAGGAGGCTGGACACAGACAGGGCTGGACAAGCTGAGAGGGAGCAGGAGACACTCAGAGCCCAGTCAGGAGCCAGCAGCACACACCAGCACAGCTCTGCCAGCAGTGCCAGCAGGGCAGGGTTTGGGGACAGACACCGGCCTGGGGGGAAACCTCAGCACAGCAAAGGGGTCTGAGGCCTTGTGCTTGTGCAAACAGTGTCACACACATCCTGCAGGTCACTACTGCACAGTAACCATCACACACATCCTGCAGGTC
>NW_020929777.1:0-544 GCF_003984885.1 Neopelma chrysocephalum | reverse complement strand
CCATGGAATCCAGGCTTAGCTTGAGGCATCTTCATTCCTTGGTCCCAGCTCATGGTTTTCCATCTCACTCCAGCCCACCAGGACTCTTTTTCCTGCTGGTGTCCATGTCCCTCTGATGGTTTCCCAGCAGACCCTTCCCCTCAGGCAGCCGGAATGATCCGGGAGGTTGTTTTCCAGCAGCTGGAAGTGGATCTCCACTCCATGGCCTGTCCGGAGTCGGGGCTGGGAAGATGGTCCATAAACAGGACCTGCTCTTTCCTGAAGTTCTCCTCCTGCTTGGTGGACTTGTTTTTTCCACCAGGAGGGCAGGAAAATAGACAGGAGGCTCTTGGACATCTCTTGGTCTCCAGCTCTTGGGAAAGAAGGACTTGGCACCGCAGTGGTTGGGAACCAAACTGGGTGGGACTGTGCGACCCCACGGCGTTAAGTGGGAAGATATAAAAGTGGGAAGATATAAAAGTTGGAAGATATAAATTTGGAAGATATAAAAGTGGGATGATATAAAAGTGGGACGATATAAAAGTGGGACGATATAAAAGTGGGA
>NW_020929776.1:0-544 GCF_003984885.1 Neopelma chrysocephalum | reverse complement strand
CCATGGAATCCAGGCTTAGCTTGAGGCATCTTCATTCCTTGGTCCCACCTCATGGTTTTCCATCTCACTCCAGCCCACCAGGACTCTTTTTCCTGCTGGTGTCCATGTCCCTCTGATGGTTTCCCAGCAGACCCTTCCCCTCAGGCAGCCGGAATGATCCGGGAGGTTGTTTTCCAGCAGCTGGAAGTGGATCTCCACTCCATGACCTGTCCGGAGTCGGGGCTGGGAAGATGGTCCATAAACAGGACCTGCTCTTTCCTGAAGTTCTCCTCCTGCTTGGTGGACTTGTTTTCTCCACCAGGAGGGCAGGAAAATAGACAGGAGGCTCTTGGACATCTCTTGGTCTCCAGCTCTTGGGAAAGAAGGACTTGGCACCGCAGTGGTTGGGACCCAAACTGGGTGGGACTGTGCGACCCCACGGCGTTAAGTGGGAAGATATAAAAGTGGGAAGATATAAAAGTGGGAAGATATAAAAGTTGGAAGATATAAATTTGGAAGATATAAAAGTGGGACGATATAAAAGTGGGACGATATAAAAGTGGGA
>NW_020929775.1:0-2325 GCF_003984885.1 Neopelma chrysocephalum | reverse complement strand
GATATAAAAGTGGGACGATATAAAAGTGGGACGATATAAAAGTGGGATGATATATAAAAGTGGGATGATATATAAAAGTGGGATGATATAAAAGTGGGATGATATGATATAAAAGTGGGACGATATAAAAGTGTTAGAAAGCCCTTGAGAACACTCGCCTCTCTCTTTTTCTCTCCCATCTTACCCCTCCTAGACCGGGAAGGGCAAGGACGGCACCTCGGGGCCCTGCCGCCGAAAATCCGCCTCGTCCTCCGCCGAGGCAGCAGGGGAGGCCCTCGCGGCCGGAAGAAGCTCAAGGGGGGACTCGAGGGGGTCTGGGCCGCCCGTCATGGGGGTTTTGTGGCTGGCCAGGCTGGTGCTGGGATGTACGGCGGTGGCGTGCGTGGGCCACGCCCGGGCGCAGTACGAGGGGGACCTGCAGACGGATAGATTCGCCGGCTACGAGGAGAGGCCGCCCAGCAGAGTGAGGAGGAGAGGCCAGGACTCTTTACGAGGGTGAGTTTGGATGTTCTCCGGTGTTTTCGCGCGGCGGAGGTCGGGTCGTGAGCTCGGCACGCGCGGCGGGGATGGAGGGGTTGCTTTTCCCTCGGCTCCTGCCATGGGGGACGTCTCAGGATGGTCCCTTCGGAGCAGGGCTGGGCACTGAGCTCTGCTCGGGGGTCACAGCACCTCAAGGTTCATCTGCAGTGATTGTGAAGAGCCACCCACACCCACCTGTTGGTGGGAGGGATCCCCTTGTTTGTCTTCCCTGGGAGGGCGAGGAGATCCCTGGCACGGGTTGCCCATCCCTGGAAGTGTCCAAGGCCAGGTTGGAGATGAGAAGGTTCCAAGGAGACCACAGAGCCCCTTCCAGGGCCTGAAGGGGCTCCAGGAGAGCTGGAGAGGGACTTGGGACAAGAGGTGGAGGTACAGGACACAGGGAATGGCTTCAAAGTGAAAGAGGGGAAATTTAGATGGGATATTGGGAAGGAATTCCTGGCTGGGAGGGCAGGGAGGCCCTGGCACAGGTTGGGCAGAGAAGCTGTGGCTGCCCTGGATCCCTGGAAGTGTCCAAGGCCAGGTTGGAGCAACCTGGGCTAGTGGAAGGTGTCCCTGCCCGTGGCAGGGGGTGGCACTGGATGGGCTTTAAGGTCCTTCCCACCCAAACCCCGTGGAGGGATGGCCGGGGCTGCGTTTTCCACGTCGCTGGCAGGGATGTTGTCGCCTTGGGATTTGACCCTGGAGTTGCCTTTGGCTCTGCTGCTGGTGGCTGTGGGCTGTGCTGGGAGGTTGCTGCCCCTGAGAGCTGCTTTGCCAGGAGTGTTTCTGAGGGGAAGGTGCCCCTCAGCCCCTCGTTGTGCCTCGTGGGCTCATCTGTTGGGACAAATCAGCGCAAGAACCCGTTTTCCACCTGAGGAGGGAGACAGGGCTCGGCCAGAGGCTCCCTGTGCCGGAGCTGGGCTGTGTTTCCTGCTCTCAAGATGGTTCCTGGCCCCCGGTGTGGACTCTGGGTTATTTTAAGTCTGTCTGGCTGCAGTTCTTGGAAAGCTTTCCTGTGTCAGTGGGGCAGGGCCGGGGCGGAACGTGATCCACGCGCGGGGCCCCGGCTGTGCCAGAGGCCTCGGCTCTCGCTGGGAACGGGGCTTGAATGGCCTGGAGAGCTGAGCTTCGAGCCCAGACAGGCTCAGTGCGCCGTGTTTTGGGCTGGAGCTGGAGCTCAGAGCCCTGGCCCCGCCGCAGGGAATCTGCTCCCGGCATTCCGGCGCGCGTGGCCTCCCCTTCCCGCGGCGCAGGGCTCGGGAGAGGCGGACACCCGCCCTCCTGGGATTTGGGGTTCTCCAAACCAGCCACCCCCCTGCAGCCCTTTGCTCACTCACAAGGGTAGGGACACCCCCATGTCTCCCCCGTTACTTTTGCTGCTCCTCATCCCTCAGAGAAATCATCCCAAAAAATCTTTATGGCTGCGGATGTTGGACTTGATCGTCTCCAGAGATCCCTTCAACCCCAACCCTCCCACGGTTCTGAGGCTAAAGGGAGGGAAGGCTGTTGTTTGGAAAGGATGGTTTTACCAGATCCAGGGGCTCTGATTCACCCTGGGCCGTGTGTGGCTGATTCCTGAGCTCGCAGTGGAGGTGGGAAGGGCTGGAAGGAGCCGCTGTGGGCTCGGATAACGTTGTCTCACACAGCCCTGTGAAGAAAAAGGAAGGGCAGAGCAAGGAAATAAATGTTTCCATTGCTCACAGCACCCAAAAGAAAAGGTCACTGGTGCCCAGTGGTCTTCTGGCACTCGGTGACTTCAGTGGCCAGACCCTGGTTCCAAAAATTATTCCCAGCTTAAACCCTTTT
>NW_020929774.1:0-2404 GCF_003984885.1 Neopelma chrysocephalum | reverse complement strand
ATATAAAAGTGGGACGATATAAAAGTGGGACGATATAAAAGTGGGACAATATAAAAGTGGGATGATATATAAAAGTGGGATGATATAAAAGTGGGACGATATAAAAATGGGATGAGATATAAAAGTGGGACGATATAAAAGTGGGACGATATAAAAATGGGATGATATAAAAGTGGGATGATATGATATAAAAGTGGGACGATATAAAAGTGTTAGAAAGCCCTTGAGAACACTCTCCTCTCTCTTTTTCTCTCCCATCTTTCCCCTCCTAGACCGGGAAGGGCAAGGACGGCACCTCGGGGCCCCGCCGCCGAAAATCCGCCTCGTCCTCCGCCGAGGCAGCAGGGGAGGCCCTCGCGGCTGGAAGAAGCTCAAGGGGGGACTCGAGGGGGTCTGGGCCACCCGTCATGGGGGTTTTGTGGCTGGCCAGGCTGGTGCTGGGATGTACGGCGGTGGCGTGTGTGGGCCACGCCCGGGCGCAGTACGAGGGGGACCTGCAGACGGACAGATTCGCCGGCTACGAGGAGAGGCCGCCCAGCAGAGTGAGGAGGAGAGGCCAGGACTCTTTACGAGGGTGAGTTTGGATGTTCTCCGGTGTTTTCGTGCGGCGGAGGTCGGGTCGTGAGCTCGGCACGCGCGGCTGGGATGGAGGGGTTGCTTTTCCCTCAGCTCCCGCCATGGGGGATGTCCAAGGAGGGTCCTTTCGGAGCAGGGCTGGGCACTGAGCTCTGCTTGGGGGTCACAGCACCTCAAGGTTCATCTGCAGTGATTGTGAAGAGCCACCCACACCCACCTGTTGGTGGGAGGGATCCCCTTGTTTGTCTTCCCTGGGAGGGCGAGGAGATCCCTGGCACGGGTGGCCCATCCCTGGAAGTGTCCAAGGCCAGGTTGGAGATGAGAAGGTTCCAAGGAGACCACAGAGCCCCTTCCAGGGCCTGAAGGGGCTCCAGGAGAGCTGGAGAGGGACTTGGGACAAGAGGTGGAGGGACAGGACACAGGGAATGGCTTCAAAGTGAAAGAGGGGAAATTTAGATGGGATATTGGGAAGGAATTCCTGGCTGGGAGGGCGGGGAGGCCCTGGCACAGGTTGGGCAGAGAAGCTGTGGCTGCCCCTGGATCCCTGGAAGTGTCCAAGGCCAGGTTGGAGCACCCTGGGCTAGTGGAAGGTGTCCCTGCCCACGGCAGGGGGTGGCACTGGATGGGCTTTAAGGTCCTTCCCACCCAAACCCCGTGGAGGGATGGCCGGGGCTGCGTTTTCCAGGTCGCTGGCAGGGATGTTGTCGCCTTGGGATTTGACCCTGGAGTTGCCTTTGGCTCTGCTGCCGGTGGCTGTGGGCTGTGCTGGGAGGTTGCTGCCCCTGAGAGCTGCTTTGCCAGGAGTGTTTCTGAGGGGAAGGTGCCCCTCAGCCCCTCGTTGTGCCTCGTGGGCTCATCTGTTGGGACAAATCAGCGCGAGAACCCGTTTTCCACCTGAGGAGGGAGACGGGGCTCGGCCAGAGGCTCCCTGTGCCGGAGCTGGGCTGTGTTTCCTGCTCTCAAGATGGTTCCTGGCCCCCGGTGTGGACTCTGGGTTATTTTAAGTCTGTCTGGCTGCAGTTCTTGGAAAGCTTTCCTGTGTCAGTGGGGCAGGGCCGGGGCGGAACGTGATCCACGCGCGGGGCCCCGGCCGTGCCAGAGGCCTCGGCTCTCGCTGGGAACGGGGCTTGAATGGCCTGGAGAGCTGAGCTTCGAGCCCAGACAGGCTCAATGTGCCGTGTTTTGGGCTGGAGCTGGAGCTCAGAGCCCTGGCCCCGCCACAGGGAATCTGCTCCCGGCATTCCGGCGCGCGTGGCCTCCCCTTCCCGCGGCACAGGGCTCGGGAGAGGCGGACACCCGCCCTCCTGGGATTTGGGGTTCTCCAAACCAGCTCCCCCCCTGCAGCCCTTTGCTCACTCCCAGGGTAGGGACACCCCCATGTCTCCCCCATTACTTTTGCTGCTCCTCATCCCACAGAGGAATCATCCCAAAAAATCTTTATGGCTGCGGATGTTGGACCTGATGGTCTCCGGAGATCCCTTCAACCCCAACCCTCCCACGGTTGTGTGACTAAAGGGAGGGAAGGCTGTTGTTTGGAAAGGATGGTTTTACCAGATCCAGGGGCTCTGATTCACCCTGGGCCGTGTGTGGCTGATTCCTGAGCTCGCAGTGGAGGTGGGAAGGGCTGGAAGGAGCCGCTGTGGGCTCGGATGATGTTGTCTCACACAGCCCTGTGAAGAAAAAGGAAGGGCAGAGCAAGAAAATAAATGTTTCCATTGCTCACAGCACCCAAAAGAAAAGGTCACTGGTGCCCAGTGGTCTTCTGGCACTCGGTGACTTCTGTGGCCAGACCCTGGTTCCAAAAATTATTCCCAGCTTAAACCCTTTT
>NW_020929773.1:0-2325 GCF_003984885.1 Neopelma chrysocephalum | reverse complement strand
GATATAAAAGTGGGACGATATAAAAGTGGGACGATATAAAAGTGGGATGATATATAAAAGTGGGATGATATATAAAAGTGGGATGATATAAAAGTGGGATGATATGATATAAAAGTGGGACGATATAAAAGTGTTAGAAAGCCCTTGAGAACACTCGCCTCTCTCTTTTTCTCTCCCATCTTACCCCTCCTAGACCGGGAAGGGCAAGGACGGCACCTCGGGGCCCTGCCGCCGAAAATCCGCCTCGTCCTCCGCCGAGGCAGCAGGGGAGGCCCTCGCGGCCGGAAGAAGCTCAAGGGGGGACTCGAGGGGGTCTGGGCCGCCCGTCATGGGGGTTTTGTGGCTGGCCAGGCTGGTGCTGGGATGTACGGCGGTGGCGTGCGTGGGCCACGCCCGGGCGCAGTACGAGGGGGACCTGCAGACGGATAGATTCGCCGGCTACGAGGAGAGGCCGCCCAGCAGAGTGAGGAGGAGAGGCCAGGACTCTTTACGAGGGTGAGTTTGGATGTTCTCCGGTGTTTTCGCGCGGCGGAGGTCGGGTCGTGAGCTCGGCACGCGCGGCGGGGATGGAGGGGTTGCTTTTCCCTCGGCTCCTGCCATGGGGGACGTCTCAGGATGGTCCCTTCGGAGCAGGGCTGGGCACTGAGCTCTGCTCGGGGGTCACAGCACCTCAAGGTTCATCTGCAGTGATTGTGAAGAGCCACCCACACCCACCTGTTGGTGGGAGGGATCCCCTTGTTTGTCTTCCCTGGGAGGGCGAGGAGATCCCTGGCACGGGTTGCCCATCCCTGGAAGTGTCCAAGGCCAGGTTGGAGATGAGAAGGTTCCAAGGAGACCACAGAGCCCCTTCCAGGGCCTGAAGGGGCTCCAGGAGAGCTGGAGAGGGACTTGGGACAAGAGGTGGAGGTACAGGACACAGGGAATGGCTTCAAAGTGAAAGAGGGGAAATTTAGATGGGATATTGGGAAGGAATTCCTGGCTGGGAGGGCAGGGAGGCCCTGGCACAGGTTGGGCAGAGAAGCTGTGGCTGCCCTGGATCCCTGGAAGTGTCCAAGGCCAGGTTGGAGCAACCTGGGCTAGTGGAAGGTGTCCCTGCCCGTGGCAGGGGGTGGCACTGGATGGGCTTTAAGGTCCTTCCCACCCAAACCCCGTGGAGGGATGGCCGGGGCTGCGTTTTCCACGTCGCTGGCAGGGATGTTGTCGCCTTGGGATTTGACCCTGGAGTTGCCTTTGGCTCTGCTGCTGGTGGCTGTGGGCTGTGCTGGGAGGTTGCTGCCCCTGAGAGCTGCTTTGCCAGGAGTGTTTCTGAGGGGAAGGTGCCCCTCAGCCCCTCGTTGTGCCTCGTGGGCTCATCTGTTGGGACAAATCAGCGCAAGAACCCGTTTTCCACCTGAGGAGGGAGACAGGGCTCGGCCAGAGGCTCCCTGTGCCGGAGCTGGGCTGTGTTTCCTGCTCTCAAGATGGTTCCTGGCCCCCGGTGTGGACTCTGGGTTATTTTAAGTCTGTCTGGCTGCAGTTCTTGGAAAGCTTTCCTGTGTCAGTGGGGCAGGGCCGGGGCGGAACGTGATCCACGCGCGGGGCCCCGGCTGTGCCAGAGGCCTCGGCTCTCGCTGGGAACGGGGCTTGAATGGCCTGGAGAGCTGAGCTTCGAGCCCAGACAGGCTCAGTGCGCCGTGTTTTGGGCTGGAGCTGGAGCTCAGAGCCCTGGCCCCGCCGCAGGGAATCTGCTCCCGGCATTCCGGCGCGCGTGGCCTCCCCTTCCCGCGGCGCAGGGCTCGGGAGAGGCGGACACCCGCCCTCCTGGGATTTGGGGTTCTCCAAACCAGCCACCCCCCTGCAGCCCTTTGCTCACTCACAAGGGTAGGGACACCCCCATGTCTCCCCCGTTACTTTTGCTGCTCCTCATCCCTCAGAGAAATCATCCCAAAAAATCTTTATGGCTGCGGATGTTGGACTTGATCGTCTCCAGAGATCCCTTCAACCCCAACCCTCCCACGGTTCTGAGGCTAAAGGGAGGGAAGGCTGTTGTTTGGAAAGGATGGTTTTACCAGATCCAGGGGCTCTGATTCACCCTGGGCCGTGTGTGGCTGATTCCTGAGCTCGCAGTGGAGGTGGGAAGGGCTGGAAGGAGCCGCTGTGGGCTCGGATAACGTTGTCTCACACAGCCCTGTGAAGAAAAAGGAAGGGCAGAGCAAGGAAATAAATGTTTCCATTGCTCACAGCACCCAAAAGAAAAGGTCACTGGTGCCCAGTGGTCTTCTGGCACTCGGTGACTTCAGTGGCCAGACCCTGGTTCCAAAAATTATTCCCAGCTTAAACCCTTTT
>NW_020929772.1:0-2455 GCF_003984885.1 Neopelma chrysocephalum | reverse complement strand
AGAGCGACACTCGGCGGGGACGGCGGGAACTGCAGCCGAGGGAGCGGTGGGAGAGAGGGGAGAGCGGGTGGAGAGGGAGGAGCAGGGAGAGGGGGGAGAACAGGGAGAGAGGGAAGCGCGGGCAGCAGTGGACAGAATGGGCAGCCCTCAGCACCTACAGGGCATTTGGGGCGGTGGGAGCAGCTGCCCCAAGGCTTTTGCAGCCTCCAGTGGAACAAAGCAGGCTCCCAGCCCTGGAGCACACCCAGCACCAGGTACAAGGTGATGGGCCAGGTGTGAACAGAAGGCAGCACGTTTTGGTGAGAATAAATTCGAGGCTTAGGGCAGATCCTCTTTGGGTGGGAGAGAAACCTCCCAGCAAAGGCAAGTGCCATTAAGAGCAGGCAGAAAGGCCGGATTTCAGTCTGCAGTTGTCCATCCTCTCCTCTGACCAGCAAGGATGTTATGTGTTGATGTTAACAGTGCCATGCACCTCACCACGTGCAGGGAGCAATGGGTGTGCAGCCAGCAGGGCATCTGGGAGAGCTGCCATACCCTGTGCACAACAGGCTCCTCCAGCACGCACAGATGGAGCTGTTTGCTGAGCTCTGTGAGGTTAAACAGGCCATGCTGCTTCATGCAGGACCAAACATGCACCTTGCCCAAACATCTGGGCTGTACTTCTGTGACATCAGTGTTATCAGTCCTGTGAGGAGGTGTGGATTGTTCGGCGTACTGTCCTCTGTGCACATCGAGCAGCTTTCTAAGGGTCAGAATGTGCCCTGCCATTGCAGCCACTCACCAAAGCATCTATTTTGCCTGTGCAGATTTGGCAATGAAGGTCTGTATTTTTTGCATCATATATAGCTCAGGACAGTGATGTCCTGATCCATCAGTTGGGCTTCTAAAGGCTGGGAGCATCCAAACCAACCTCCAAAATATCGCAGGTGAGCGACAGAGCTGCTGCTGAAGAGGACTCTGGGGCACAGGGTGGAGGTGGGGGTTGTTGCTTTTTTTGTTGCTCTTAGTGCAACTGGTCACGTTGGTTCAATAGTCCTTGAGCAGAAATGGGCACAAAAAGTCTCAGGAGCCTCATCCTGAAACGAAACTTCCTTTCCAAAAAGCAAATCTGCCCTCTGAACAATAACATAACTGGGAGGTCATTTTAAATTTGCTTCAGAGTTTCAGTCCATATTCCCCGCTCTGGTGATCTGGCACATAAAACACTGTGCAGGACCTCTTTAGGCTTCGTTTTGGGGATTTTTTTTTTGCGTTTCTGATGTTTAGTATAATTCAACCTCAGCAGGTCATCTGTTTAGCACAGCACAAGGGTATGGGATAGGTCAAGACTGAGCAAACTGTTGTCTTAAGGTTCAGGAAGAGCAGAAAATGGCAAAGCCTTCTCAGAAAACAAAGATAAATAATTTACTGGACTAATCAATAACTTGCTCTGTTCATTCCTAAAAAAGTTGTGACCTAGATATACGTGAGCATCTGTGTGTGGGCATGTGAAGCATATATAAAATAACATTCCTGTGCAGATTAGAGGAGGTAGTTTGGCTTGTTTGGCAAAATTTCTCAGAGTTTTTTAATCATTATTTAAAATGCTGTAGACCTTAAATGGTCCTTTCAACCATGATGCCTTCTGAGTGGTCTGCAGTAACTAATCTTTACCTGACACCTGTTCTACAGGGCATGTATATCCAGCTTCCTTTTTTACACTATGTCTTCATTTTTATTATTTCTAATAAATAGATTCTAATATCTGCATAATAAAATCAATAGGAGGCATTATGATAAATTATTCTACTTCTCTTAACAGAGTAGAGTAATAAGTTTTAGGAAAATTGGTAAATTAACACAAACCTTAGAAAAATAATTAGAAATGAATGACAGAAAAGTAGGAATCAGAAAATTGCCTGTGGCAACAGAAATGAACTTGAAACCACCCTCTTTAAAGGATTTAAAAGAAATCCCAGAGATCCTGATTCAGGAGAAGGTGGCTGCAGGTACAAAACCAGCTCTCAGGATTGTTCTGGAAGAACCCTGTGTCCTGTTTGCAGGAACTTGGGAGGACGTTTTTGCTCCTCCATGAAGCACAGCTGTCTGTGCCATTAGGAAGGAACAGGCCTGTTCCAAACACATTCCTCTGACCCGACCAGGGAGAGACTCCAAGGCAGGGGGAGAGGAGAGCCTGGCTCACTCTGCCTCAGGGGAGACCAGCTGGTGTGTGCTCAGCAGCCCCTGCCCGGGTGTGGGGCAGCCTGGATGGACCAGGATGCTGCACTCACTGGGTGTGGGCTGGCAGGCAGTGGGACACCCAGCTCCAAGGAACCACAGAATCCCAGAATATGCTACACTGGAAGGGACCTACAAGCATCATCGAGTCCATCTCCTGGCCCTGCACAGACCCATCCCCAAGAGTCACACCCTGTGCCCCAGAGGATCATCCAAACCCTCCTGGAGCTCTGGCAGC
>NW_020929771.1:0-1217 GCF_003984885.1 Neopelma chrysocephalum | reverse complement strand
GGTGTTTTACTCTTGTTCTGTTACTGGGGGAGGCAGGACCAAGTCCAACCTGAAGGGCTGTGGCTGAAGGGGGGGTTTTTTATGTTTTGGGGATGTAAAAATATGAAAATCACTTTGTTAAACCTTGAATTAAAAACAGAGGGGAGGGATGTTCCTGCAGTCGGGATCTCTGTGTACAGCTAAGAAAGCAAAGAAAATAGTCAAGTGTTTAAGTAATGTGACCTCACCTTGCCCCCAGACCACCCTTCAAGTGCTGATGGACCTGTCTCCAAACAGGAGACATCCAAGATATTCAGGAGTGGCTGGTGGGGAGAAATTAGAGGATGCTGGCAGCCTAGTTCAGGATGAAGCGGAGGTGGCAGAGGCAAATAAAGCTGTTAACAGGCTTAGTAATGGTAAGTTACTTATAACTCAGGAGCAGTGAGATGGAAAGGTACCCACATACCATTGGGACAGGGAAATGTTTTTATTCGTTTTCTTGTTGTTATTAAAGTTACTCCACAAATTGCAAAGGGCACAGGGATTCTGTGGTAACTGCAAGCTCGAAGGAAGGAGCAGCGCCTGAGAAGCACCTTCTCCAGGTTCCTTCCCCACTTGGTGCTGTGGTTTCACTTTCCGTGGCTCTGTTTGCTGCTGGCAGAGGTTCAGCTGGAACGGGAGAGGAGCAGGAAGAGCCTTTCCTCGGCGTAGTCTGACAGCACATCCCTCCCCAGCACAGATTCCGTGCAAGGCAGAGCCTCTTCCGTGTCTGGTGAGGAACGAGCAGGGGCAGGCGAGGCCTCGTGCTCTGTGTACAGCAACCTTTGCCTCTGGAGCAGAGCACGGATTGCCTGTGGTTTCACTTTCCAGACTTGGGTTTATTTGCCCCAAATGGGGTCACTGCAAGGAGCTGTCCTGTCCAGGGGCAGCACAGAGCTTGAGTGACCACAGGTGGGTTTTTCTCTCCAGCTCTTGCCCTGGGAAGCACCTGCTCCAGGCAGCATTGACAGAAGGAATGCCAGCACTTTCCCCAGCCCTGGGGCAGATGGGGTGAAGCACAGACAAGGCTGTGGCACCTCAGCTCTTCAGAGCAGACTTGAGGCAGATAACTGGTTACAGAATCCCAGAATCTGCTGAGTTGGAAGGGACTCACGAGGATCATTCAGTCCAACCCCTAGCCCTGCACAGGAACATCCCCAAGAGTCACCCCCTGTGCCCCAGAGGATCATCCAAACCCT
>NW_020929770.1:0-1235 GCF_003984885.1 Neopelma chrysocephalum | reverse complement strand
GGTGTTTTACTCTTGTTCTGTTACTGGGGGAGGCAGGACCAAGTCCAGCCTGAAGGGCTATGGCTGAAGGGGGGTTTTTTATGTTTTGGGGATGTAAAAATATGAAAATCACTTTGTTAAACCTTAAATTAAAAACAGAGGGGAGGGATGTTCCTGCAGTCGGGATCTCTGTGTACAGCTAAGAAAGCAAAGAAAATAGTCAAGTGTTTAAGTAATGTGACCTCACCTTGCCCCCAGACCACCCTTCAAGTGCTGATGGACCTGTCTCCAAACAGGAGACATCCAAGATATTCAGGAGTGGCTGGTGGGGAGAAATTAGAGGATGCTGGCAGCCTAGTTCAGGATGAAGTGGAGGTGGCAGAGGCAAATAAAGCTGTTAACAGGCTTAGTAATGGTAAGTTACTTATAACTCAGGAGCAGTGAGATGGAAAGGTACCCACACACCATTGGGACAGGGAAATGTTTATATTCGTTTTCTTGTTGTTATTAAAGTTACTCCACAAACTGCAAAGGGCACAGGGATTCTGTGGTAACTGCAGCTCGAGCGGAGGAGCAGCGCCTGAGAAGCACCTTCTCCAGGTTCCTTCCCCACTTGGTGCTGTGGTTTCACTTTTCTGTTTGCTGCTGGCAGAGGTTCAGCTGGAACGGGAGAGGAGCAGGAAGAGCCTTTCCTCGGCGTAGTCTGACAGCACATCCCTCCCCAGCACAGATTCCGTGCAAGGCAGAGCCTCTTCCGTGTCTGGTGAGCAGCGAGCAGGGGCAGGCGAGGCCTCGTGCTCCACGTACAGCAACCTTTGCCTCTGGAGCAGAGCACGGACTGCCCGTGGTTTCACTTTCCAGACTTGGGTTTATTTGCCCCAAATGGGGTCACTGCAAGGAGCTTTCCTGTCCAGGGGCAGTACAGAGCTTGACTGACCACAGGTGGGTTTTTCTTTCCAGCTCTTGCCCTGGGAAGCACCTGCTCCAGGCAGCATTCACAGAAGGAATGCCAGCACTCTCCCCAGCCCTGGGGCAGATGGGGTGAAGCACAGACAAGGCTGTGGCACCTCAGCTCTTCAGAGCAGACTTGAGGCAGATAACTGGTTACAGAATCCCAGAATGTGCTGAGTTGGAAGGGACTCACAAGGATCATCCAGTCCAACCCTTAGCCCTGCACAGACCCATCCCCAAGAGTCACCCCCTGTGCCTCAGAGGATCATCCAAACCCTCCTGGAGCTCTGGCAGCCTTGGGGCTG
>NW_020929769.1:0-2430 GCF_003984885.1 Neopelma chrysocephalum | reverse complement strand
AGAGCGACACTCGGCGGGGACGGCGGGAACTGCAGCCGAGGGAGCGGGGGGAGAGAGGGGAGAGCGGGTGGAGAGGGAGGAGCAGGGAGAGGGGGGAGAACAGGGAGAGAGGGAAGCAGTGGACGGAGTGGGCAGCCCTCAGCACCTACATGGCATTTGGGGCGGTGGGAGCAGCGGCCCCAAGGCTTTTGCAGCCTCCAGTGGTACAAAGCAGGCTCCCAGCCCTGGAGCACACCCAGCACCAGGTACAAGGTGATGGGCCAGGTGTGAACAGAAGGCAGCATGTATTGCTGAGAATAAATTCGAGGCTTTTTAGGGCAGATCCTCTTTGGGTGGGAGGGAAACCTCCCAGCAAAGGCAAGTGCCATTAAGAGCAGGCAGAAAGGCCGGATTTCAGTCTGCAGTTGTCCATCGTCTCCTCTGACCAGCAAGGATGTTATGTGTTGATGTTAACAGTGCCATGCACCTCACCATGTGCAGGGAGCAATGGGTGTGCAGCCAGCAGGGCATCTGGGAGAGCTGCCATACCCTGCGCACAACAGGCTCCTCCAGCACGCACAGATGGAGCTGTTTGCTGAGCTCTGTGAGGTTAAACAGGCCATGCTGCTTCATGCAGGACCAAACATGCACCTTGCCCAAACATCTGGCCTGTACTTCTGTGACATCAGTGTTATCAGTCCTGTGAGGAGGTGTGGATTGCTCGGCGCACTGTCCTCTGTGCACATCGAGCAGCTTTCTAAGTGTCAGAACGTGCCCTGCCACTGCAGCCACTCACCAAAGCATCTATTTTGCCTGTGCAGATTTGGCAATGAAGGTCTGTATTTTTTGCATCATATATAGCTCAGGACAGTGATGTCCTGATCCATCAGTTGGGCTTCTAAAGGCTGGGACCATCCAAAACAACCTCCAAAATATTGCAGGTGAGCGACAGAGCTGCTGCTGAAGAGGAGTCTGGGGCACAGGGTGGAGGTGGGGGTTGTTGCTTTTTTTGTTGCTCTTAGTGCAACTGGTCACGTTGGTTCAATAGTCCTTGAGCAGAAATGGGCACAAAAAGTCTCAGGAGTCTCATCCTGAAACGAAACTTCCTTTCCAAAAAGCAAATCTACCCTCTGAACAATAACATAACTGGGAGGTCATTTTAAATTTGCTTCAGAGTTTCAGTCCATATTCCCCGCTCTGGTGATCTGGCACATAAAACACTGTGCAGGACCTCTTTAGGCTTCGTTTTGGGGATTTTTTTTTTGCTTTTCTGATGTTTAGTATAATTCAACCTCAGCAAGTCATCTGTTTAGCACAGCACAAGGGTATGGGATAGGTCAAGGCTGAGCAAATCGTTGTCTTAAGGTTCAGGAAGAGCAGAAAATGGCAAAGCCTTCTCAGAAAACGAAGATAAATAATTTACTGGACTAATCAATAACTTGCTCTGTTCATTCCTAAAAAAGTTGTGACCTAGATATACGTGAGCATCTGTGTGTGGGCATGTGAAGCATATATAAAATAACATTCCTGTGCAGATTAAAGGAGGTAGTTTGGCTTGTTTGGCAAAATTTCTCAGAGTTTTTTAATCATTATTTAAAATGCTGTAGACCTTAAATGGTTCTTTCAACCATGATGCCTTCTGAGTGGTCTGCAGTAACTAATCTTTACCTGACACCTGTTCTACAGGGCATGTATATCCAGCTTCCTTTTGTACACTATGTCTTCATTTTTATTATTTCTAATAAATAGATTCTAATACCTGCATAATAAAATCAATAGGAGGCATTATGATAAATTATTCTACTTCTCTTAACAGTAGAGTAATAAGTTTTAGGAAAATTGATAAATTAACACAAACCTTAGAAAAATAATTAGAAATTAATGACAGAAAAGTAGGAATCAGAAAATTGCCTGTGGCAACAGAAATGAACTTGAAACCACCCCCTTAAAAGGATTTAAAAGAAATCCCAGAGATCCTGATTCAGGAGAAGGTGGCTGCAGGTACAAAACCAGCTCTCGGGATTGTTCTGGAAGAACCCTGTGTCCTCTTTGCAGGAACTTGGGAGGACATTTTTGCTCCTCCATGAAGCACAGCTGTCTGTGCCATCAGGAAGGGACAGGCCTGTTCCAAACACATTCCTCTGACCTGACCAGGGAGAGACTCCAAGGCAGGGGGAGAGGAGAGCCTGGCTCACTCTGCCTCAGGGGAGAGCAGCTGGTGTGTGCTCAGCAGCCCCTGCCCGGGTGTGGGGCAGCCTGGATGGACCAGGATACTGCACTCACTGGGTGTGGGCTGGCAGCCAGTGGGACACCCAGCTCCAAGGAACCACAGAATCCCAGAATATGCTGCACTGGAAGGGACCTACAAGCATCATCGAGTCCATCTCCTGGCCCTGCACAGACCCATCCCCAAGAGTCACCCCCTGTGCCCCAGAGGATCATCCAAACCCT
>NW_020929768.1:0-9338 GCF_003984885.1 Neopelma chrysocephalum | reverse complement strand
CAGAGGATCATCCAAACCCTCCTGGAGCTCTGGCAGCCTTGGGGCTGTGCCCACTGCCCTGGGGAGCCTGGGCAGTGCCCAACCAGCCTCTGGGGGAAGAACCTTTTGCTGAGATCCAACCTGAGCCTGCCCTGACACAGCTCCAGCCATTCCCTGGCTGCTGTCCCTGGTCCCCCCAGAGCAGAGCTCAGTCCCTGCCCCTCCTCTGCCCCTGCCCAGGCATTGGAACTGCAGGGAGGCCTCCCCTCAGTCTCCTCTGCTCCAGCTGAACACACCAAGTGCCCTCAGTGTCCTCCCACGGCTTCAAATCAAGGCCCTTCCCCATCCTTGTATCCTACTTTGGACACTCTCTGATGGCTCAATCCCTTCCTTCCATTGTGTCCCCCCAAACTGCCCCAATGTTGAGGTGAGGCCACCCCAGGGCAGAGCAGAGCGGGACAATCCCCTCCCTGATGCCCCCAGGACAGGGATGTCCCTCCTGGCTGCCAGGGCACAGGGCAGAGGGGCTCTGCAGGCCTGAAATCACAGGCCCTACGTACAAGTCTTAAATGTACAACCTGGGAGAGAACAGTGACCTCTCCACTGTGCTTCACCCACAGCCCAAGAGAAGGAACCTTGAGAGCCTGTTTTGTTCCAGGCTATGGCAGAGCGAGGTTTGGTTCTACAAGGAGGCTGGAGAGGGACTTTTCACAAGGGCGTGGAGTGATAGCACAAGGGGGAATGGCCTTAAGCTGAAGGAGGGCAGAGTGAGATGGGAAAATTCTTCCCTCTCAGGATGCTAAGGCCCTGGCACAGGCTGCCCAGAGAAGCTGTGGCTGCCCCATCCCTGGAATTTTCCAAGGCCAGGTTGGACGGGGCTTGGAGCGACCTGGGACAGTGGAAGGTGTCCCTGCCCATGGCAGGGGCGGAATTGGATGAGCTTTACAGTCCCTTCCAACCCAAACCATTCCATGATTCCATGATTCTGTGGTGCCAGACTGGTGACCTGAGCCATGGATCTCCCCTGCCTCTCCTGAGATGCTTGTTGCTATGAGGAAACATATCCCCAAGGAGAGCAAATAGTTTTATTCCAGATATGATCTCTTTGCACTCACCTTTTACTACCCATGTCTTTATTTAGCAGCAGCAACTTTCTTCTGAACAAAGCCTAGGCCCAAGCTACACCCTGGAGCCATCCATCACTCGTGGCCACAATGGTGTTTCTATTGTTAATTGTTAGTCAGGGTTGCTTTTTGGGGTTAGGCAGTGCAGTGATTTAGTACACCAGCTAATCAGCTCTGAAAATGTATTCTCAAAATAAATTAGATGCAAAAAAAAAAGAAGCTTGAGAAGTCTGTTGGTCTTGATACAATCCTTCAGGACTGCTGGGCTCCCTCACAAAACCACAACTGGATCCAGTAGTGAAAGAGGGTCACTGCTGCTCCTGGTCTCAGCAGGGGTTACTGAAGCTGAGTAAGGAAGTTTGCACAGTCTGCTCAGTGTGTGGTTCTAGTCAAGGTTATTAATGTCTCATTTTTCATAAGCATAAAGAAATACAAGAAACATACCCACCTAAAATGAAAAAGAAAGGTTGTCTGTCTTTTTTTTTTTTTCAGATGGCCTCTGATAACATGAATTCACAAGGGAAAATGTGGTTAAAAGCCCATTTTGTAACTAGATCCTAGATGCACATACCATCAATACTCCAGCTCTGGCTCCCTTTTATCAGGCTAATCATAGCTGCACTGTTTTGTTGTCAAAACACCTCCTGTAGAAGTCAGACCAGAGAGTCCTTTCAGTAGCAAAAACGTGAGGTTAATATACCAACAGTCTGCATTAAGAATCTGCTACCTCCTAAAAGCGTGTGGAAAAAAATACAATAAATAAATAAATAAGATTTGCAAACTCAGTTAATTTCCCAAGCTCTCCTTGGCCCACTCCTGCAATGTGTCATGTCATCAGCAACCACAGTGGCTTCTCAGCTTACAGATGTATCCGTGGGACTGCAAAAGGACCAATAAAAAGCGAGGAGTGAAATCCGTGAGGAGCTGTGGCAGGTCAGAGCTCAGGAAGGGCGAGAGCCGCCTGACCAGAGCTTTCCAGAGCAAATCTGGGTGGGTTTCAAACCCTTGTGGCAATGAAAAGGTGCCTTGTTGTGATTAATCAGTTGATTTGGTGATGCAAACAAGTGTCTGGTGAGCTCAGACCAGGGAGAGAAACCTCGGGAATGTTGTACCCTTTGAGGGGGAAGCTCAGACCCCCAGGTTCCACTGAGGTGTCCTCCAGACAGGGCCCATCTGAGCCAGGCTGATGGTGACCCCAGCAGTGAATCGAGCCGGGGAGCAGAAGGAGTTCAGGCACGGACAGCTGTCTGGGAGCTAATTACCTGCAGCTCCATCTAGTTAGGAACTGATGGGCTCAGGGGGCTGTGGGAGCTTGATGGGGATGGGGATGGATGATTAGAAGCCAGCAGAAGAGTTGGGGAGAGGAAAGAGCTTTGGAACGGCTCTGTTTGGCTGATTTAAGAGTTTGCTGGCTGTTCAGTGACTCAGAAGGTGCAGCTGGTTTGTGCCAGTGCAGTGCAGAGCTGTGTCTGTGTGGGAGCACCCAGGCAGGCTCTGCTCTGCCATGGCCTCTGACACATCTGCTGGATTTTGGAGCTGGTCACGGCCTGAGGAGCTCCTGAAAACATGGTCTCTGAGCCCAGGGTTTCTCTGGGTTTGCTCAGACTTTTTAATCCAAGCACAGATAAAGGAATTCTTTACAGAGAGGGTTATCAGGCATTGGAATGGCCTACCCAGAGAGGTGGTGGATTCACCATCCCTGGAGGTTTTTAAAAAGAGATTGGACGTGGCCCTTAGTGCCATGATATAGTAATTGGAGTTGGATCAGGGGTTGGACTTGATGATCTTGGAGGTCTTTTCCAACCCAACCTATTCTATGAATACTTTACATCATACCAGGGCTGATGAAGCTGCTCCAAGCCTGAGCTGGTGAGCTCCATCCAGCCCTGCTTCTGGGGCAAACTCATATGGTTGGGTCTTGGAATTCTCCCTGTATGAAGACATGAACATCAATTCTAAAAAAACACAGTCAAGAGGACTTGGGGGTTGTTCATGTGCTGTTTTGTAAATCCCTTGAACTTTTCCCTTTCTCTAGGAGTAGGAAGCTCGCTGTGGCTTCCCCTGCTCCTGTGGCATGTGCAAACACACTCTGGGCTAGTCTTGGGGCTGTATTCCAAAAGGGGATTGGGCTTAACCCCACCTCGAGTGCTTGGAGTTCAGAACCTCTGCCCTTGCTGCACATACCAGAGAAGGAGCTAATCATTAGTATACTTGAAGTAAACTGCTCTCTCCAACAGCAATCCTTAACATCAGTAGCAGAACTGGAGAAACAAACCTCTTTTTGCCAATAATTTTGAGCTAAGTACGTGAACCCCACTGATCTGCATCTTCTGTTCCCTCAAGCAACACAAGTGTCACCACGTGCCCACTGCACAACATGCAGTGACCTCCACTTCTCAGTGGCTCATTTTGTTCTCTTTGTTTACCTCTTGTCCCCTGACAGGCATAAACACAGCTATTTGTTCACAGGGATGCTGCTCATCCAGACTGTTTTGAATTACTTGTTTTCCCACACAGCTTCTTTGGGAGACTTTTCTGATTCCACTCCAAAGTAAGTTACGTGTTACAAACACACTGGGGAATATATTGCATTTGGAAAAAAATAATATTCCTTTGTTATCACAACGTGCATTTAGACAAATACTATTTTTGCCTTTTTTTTTTAAAAAAAAAGACCTGACATTTCCTTTACACATTTATTAATGGACACAGAGGTGAAAAGATGAACCATCAGAGCAGATTATTCATTGCCAAAGAAAGGTCTTAAACACCATGGATCTGATCCAGAAAATATGAGACAGTCTTCCAGGCAGTGCAAGAACCAGAGAGCTGCAGAAGGTATTTCCAAGAAGGTATTTCCAAAGCCATCAGGTTCTTCCCAAATAAAGAGAGATGGCACAGCAATAGCACGTGTGGAGGGAAGAGAGCTGGGACATCTTTGGTAGCTGTGGCCAGCTGGTGTTGAACACAGGAGTGCTGCAGAGGGACTTTTGGGGACAAAACCTGTCGGGACCAGTGGTTTGTCAGGGCGTAAGCTGAGCTCTGGCAGTTCCTTGCAGCAGCAGGGTGAGGAGAAGGATGAGGCAGAGCTGGCCACTGTCAGTGCAGCAGCACCATGGGCTCTGTGTGGGCCAGGCTGGGGGGATGTGCCCGGCACAGGGCACGGGTGGCTGGGTGGGGAACAGCCTCCGGGACAACAAGGGTGGTGTCCATCCCCTGGCCATGTGCAGGGCGGAGTCACAAAGCTGTGTATGGGAAGGGGTAACAAATAGCATGAGGAAATCATGTGGAGATGAGGGGAAGCAAGCTCATGTTCACGGCAGGAAGGAGAGAAAGGGTGGAGAAAGTGGAATGATGGGGAGGAGGGCACAGAAAGACACAGGTCTGCTTTTTGTTGTGATGGGGCCTGACCTTGGGCTAACACATATTTACAAATCTGGCAATCAGCAGAAGACATTTTGAGACTATGACTAGATTAATATCTCCATATAACTATAATTAAAATGATAGAACTCAAACCCTGTCTTTTTTCCAAAATAAAACTTCCCTTTTCCTCTATTCAAGTATTTGAGATGCACTTTTACAAGGCTGATGTCAAGATGTCACCAAAAACACACGAGGCCATGGTGATATCATGGTGTGAGAGAGAATCAGGAGTGAGCCACGTAAACGTTATGAAATATTGTCATTTTTTTCCCTTCCGTTTTAGCCATTGCCTAAACTGGAACCATAAAACTGGTCTTAAAATAGCACTGCAGGTTCAAAAAAAAAAAGGGAAAAGTACTGAACGGGATTTTGTTTTCCAGCCAAGTTTGTTCAAACAGCCTTTGCTAATAGGAGAGCTTTGGGGGAATTCTGTGAACCCTTGGAAAGTGTATTGTATTGCAGATATCAGGGCTCTTATCAATAATTTCCTATCTCCTTGCAAAGCCGGGAACATTTCCCTATCTACCTACAGAGAGATATATTTTATGTCAAGATGTAAGGCAAAATAGGCCTGCATTCAATATTTAGTTTCAAATTATGTAAACAGTATGAACTGATCTGTCAAAAATGCGTTCATGGAAAACGCTTGACTAAGCTAATTCATGTTTTTGGAAAGGTTGCCTGTACAGACACTTGGAGCACATCTGTTTACCACGGGCCTGGTAACACAGCCCTCCAGTTATACATTTCCAAAGAGTAATTGTGCAGTAAATACTTTAAAGGTATTAAACATATAATTGTAAACTGTTGGGGGTCTAACGACACAGAATACGTCGGGGTCGAGTCCCAGCGTGTACTTTGTGCAGCAGAGAAGGTGTAAATGGAGGCACATCAGGGCCAGGCCACGAGGGCTGGGGGCTGTTGGGGGGTCTGGGCTAAGGGTTTGGTGGCTGTGGGTGGTTCCAGCCTCACTGGCTTCAGCAGACCTTGCTGGGTCAAGCCACATGAACAGACTTGGTGTTAGGAAGCTGAAGCTTTGTGCTGCCCTCCTGCTGCAGCTCCTGTGTGGTGACACCACTCAGGTGTCACTGAGGCTGCAGCCAGAGGTGAGGCCATCTCTCTGATGGCCAGGTGAGGACATTCAGCAGCTTAATTACTGGTTCTAGTGTCCATCTGCCAAAATTGGTCATTTTCCTAAGAAGCTTCATGTGTTGGTCCAAGACTCTCACGTAGTCACAGAGGATAAGCAAAGTATTTGGTGTCTGCTCTCTGAGCTGGAAGGGGCTTCCAGACATGACCTTGGATTTCTGCTTTGGGTTAAAGCAGCTTTCCAGTCATGTTCTTGCTGGTCTGGTTCCAGTGACTGCCCTTGTCAGGGAGGGAGTTTTCTGTGCTGCTCATTGGGAGGGAAAGCGCAAAAAGACACCAAAAATTTTAGCCTTTACTGGAGTATTCCTGGGAGCTTTTGGGAGCCATGGCCGGGGGGGAGCAAGTGCACACACAAAGCCTTTAGACATCTCAGAAGACTGTGCTCTTGTGAAATTAATTTCTTATGGACCAGAGAGTAAGGGCTACTTGAAAGGTGTCAGCACTGTGCTTGAACCAAGTAGGGGGCACAGACAGAAAAGCTTCCTGGCAGGATTTATAGATTTGGTAATGGATTTGTGGTAGGAAAGGATTCTGATAGTTCCATCTTCACAGACTCACAGAATGGTTTAGGCTGGAAGGAACCTTAAAGCTCATCTCATTCCACCCCCTGCCATGGACAGGGACACCTTCCACTAGCCCAGGTTGCTCCAAGCCCCGTCCAACCTGGCCTTGGACACTTCCAGGGATGGGGCAGCCACAGCTTCTCTGGGCAACCTGTGCCAGGGCCTCCCCACCCTCACAGGGAAGAATCCCTTCCCAATATCCCATCTAACCCTGCCCTCTGGCAGTGGGAAGCCATTCCCCCATGTCCTGTCCCTCCATCCCTTGTCCCAAGTCCCTCTCCAGCTCTCCTGGAGCCCCTTTAGGCCCTGCAAGGGGCTCTGATGTCTCCCTGGAGCCTTCCCTTCTCCAGGTGAACCCCCTCAGATCTCCCAGCCCAGCTCCAGAGCAGAGGTGCTTGGAGCATCTCCATGGCCTCCTCTGGACTCATTCCAACAGGTCCACATGTTTCTTGTGTCAGGTGCCCCAGTCCTGCACAGATGCCTGGGCTTTGCAAGCCAGGGCTTCTCGATAGTGATACAGTAAAAAAGGAACCATGCTCCTCAGGATGAGAAAGAGGTGGCTGCAGAAGTGATGTGCTTTTGCAAGGACCCAGTGTGGAAAAACTTCAAGAGAATTAAACCACTCTTGAAGGATTCATAAACTGGGCACTAGGAGAGAGAGCACAGGCCGTGGTGGGCTGTGGAAAGACCTGGTCATGGTGTCAGTGAGGGAAAGTGGGGTTCTGTTGAGACATGGGCACAAGCTTTGCTTTAGCCAGGATGAGCCTGAGTTGAAAGTAGATCTAAATAAGAGCTGATCCTACAGAAAGAGCTTTTGTTGTTATTATTTACTTTTTAGTTGGAAAGAAAGGGCAGGTCTGGAGTTGAGCAGTAAAACAGGAGACATCCCTGCAGAGGTGGGCAGTGAGTTTGGGTATGGAGGCGAGTTTGGGTTTTTGGTTTGTTTGGTGGGTGGTTTTCCCTTGGAAAGGGGATGGGAGGAGAAAAGAGACCAAGAGCTGTTCAAGGCTGCTGAAAACTGCTTAGCAAATGTGCTGGGGGCTGGGGGTGAGGGGGGCTGAGTCCAGAGAACAGGGGCTCAAGAGGAACGTGGTCAACTGTGCTAAGGGCAAATGAAGATAAAAGGAAGTGGCTGACTGACATCTTGGTAAGGAGAAGAGATGAGAGACCTCCACCAGAGAAGTTTCCATAAGATGTGAGGGGCAGAAACTTCCAGAGGAACACCAGGATATTACAAACAGCAGTGAGCTATGGGAGGGACCAGAGTCTGGAAGGACAAGAGGGAAATCAAGGACCTTTTGGTACATCTTAGAGAAAGGAGATGCTAAAGGATGTTAGTGAAGGGGAAATTGCAGAATTCAAGGTTAAATGAGAAAGAGTTAAGGATAATTAGAATTAAAAGGGATGAAAGAAGGATGAAAGACAGTGAAATGTCATGGAGATGCCACTGGAAGGGACCAGTGCCCTATGGCAGAGGTGAGGAAAACCAGTCAGCTCGTATTTCCTAGGAGAACAGGGGAGCCAGGAGAAGAGAACCAGGAGTTGTATCAGCCAGAGTTGCAGATACACTTGTTCAGATTCAGCTGGATCTTACAGCTGCTTGGTTGGGAAGGTGATGGTACAGAGGTAGAGAGAATGAATTTGCTGCTGTGTTAGCAGCTTCAGGGGGGAAATTCAGTCAGACTCTGGGAGAACAGTCTAGACTGGAACTGAAATGAAGCCTGAAAGTAAATGAGCAATTTTCAAATTGAGAAAAGGACAGGGAGGAGAGGTCTGCAAACAGAGGAGCAGGGGAAAACTAATTGAATTATCTGGATGAGCAGTGAGCAGAGGGGGGATTTGCACAGCAGGGAGGTGAGGAAGAGCAGTGCTTGGTGGAGAATATTGCAGATTAACCATTTGAGAGTGACTGAGAGAATCAAATGAGCTGTGGATGAACTGAAGGAGCAAGGATATGGAGATGCCAATGTGAGAGACTGGTTGGGTTGTCACACCAGAACCTGACACCACCAACAGTGGGTGTGGGAATGTGGGAGGAGAAGAAAGAGCTTTGGATGAAGCCTGGAGGAGGATTAGGAGAGACTGGGCAAGAGAAAGGGCTTAGAAGCAGCAGGAACAGGAGGGATCCCCAACCATTTCCACCATGTCTGCTCCTGATCCAGGCAGCTCAGAGAAAGGAAGAGGCTTGGAAGAGGAAGAGAGCACAGGTGAGGTCCTGGGAGCTGGAGGAGCTGTGGGTGCCTGGGGTGAGCACACAGAGTCCAGGAGGGGAAAGAAATGGAGTGGTGGCACTGAAAAGCAGGTGGAGCGAGGGGTCGGTGGAGCTGGGCAGGGAGGGTACACTGGGAGGACAGGGATCTGATCCAGAGTTGTCAGAGGAAGGGATGAGGAGCATGGTGGGAAGAGGATAGGCTTGGCATGGAAAATGGGAGGGCAGAAGGAAGATAAGAGGGCCAGATGCTGTGATGAACAGAGGGTGAGGTCAGAGAGTGGCAGACGGGCGCGTGTACAAAACCAGAAAACAAGAGGCAGCTCCTGCCTGTGGTTTCAGGGCACAGCCCGGGGCTGCCTGTGATCAGGAGTGATTGATTACAGAATTAGGCTTGTGCTATTTTGGCCCTGTGACTTCAGATGCTGTAATCTAAGCCCACTGTGTGCTTATCCTTGCAGCAAGGATAACTCTTCAGGCACAGGGATGCGTTTGGGGGAGACACGTCAGGAAGCTTTTCCCCAAACTGCGTTTGTAATCCTGCCACTCCTCTCATCCATCACCAGGCCAATATAAAACTGACCCTGTGCTTCCTGTTGGAGTGTTGTGAATTTTCAAAGGCAAAGTGCACTATTGTTTAATAGCCAATTATTCACTGGCATTGATAAACAGGCTCTGCCTGCGATTACTGCAGCAATTACTCACCCTCCTAATTTAGACATGAGGAAAAATTAATTCAAGCTTCCAGTTGATCATTTATATCTTTGGCTTTTGTAATACACATCACAGCACGCTGAAAACAACTCCACCACAGGGAAAACTGATCTGTTCACATTGATAAGGTGTTTTACTCTTGTTCTGTTACTGGGGGAGGCAGGACCAAGTCCA
>NW_020929767.1:0-530 GCF_003984885.1 Neopelma chrysocephalum | reverse complement strand
TTTATTGCTGTTAACACTGCCATCTGCTGATGTGGCTAAATGACTCCTTGGCTCATATATCTCTGCAATGGCCATATATATCTGCAATAACCATAAAGGAATGCACACCACAATCCCCCTCTCAGATAAAAAAAAAATCAAAATATAGGATAAAATATGAAAATACAGCAGTGCTATCCCATGCTCTACTACATTTGTCATAGAAGTGAGATTGTTGGTGTGCATTCCTTTATGGTTATTGCAGATATATATGGCCATTGCAGAGATATATGAGCCAAGGAGTCATTTAGCCACATCAGCAGATGGCAGTGTTAACAGCAATAAAACCTGGTTTTCCACTAGCACATGAGCCATTTGCCATCTGGAAGGCATTAATATGGCACTGTACTGGTGTAATAGAGGTTTAGTGCAAAACCAGGTTTTATTGCTGTTAACACTGCCATCTGCTGATGTGGCTAAATGACTCCTTGGCTCATATATCTCTGCAATGGCCATATATATCTGCAATAACCATAAAGGAATGCACACCA
>NW_020929766.1:3585-6622 GCF_003984885.1 Neopelma chrysocephalum | reverse complement strand
TGTCGCGGTAGGAACGGCCGTGCGACATAAAAAAGGTTCCAACAAAGTTTATTTCCAGGAAAAAGACAGCACACCGGGGCTGCTTAGCAGTCCCTTTAAGTACAGTTTTTGAACACACGTAATCCACACGGATAGGACAGTTCAAACTCACACACCAGAATTCTTACAGCTAATAGGTGCATTTTCTAAACTCTACTTTCTCACAACAACTTTGCTCTTTCTCAAAACAGCCCTGTGAGGTTCCCACAACAGTCCCGAGCACCTGCTCTTATTTTTCTCTCATGCTGATGTTTTTCCCAACCACTCTTGTTCAAAACAGGTCTCTGTTCTCATGAGACAATGTTCCTGTTCTCACGGGACAGCTTCTTCAGGATGCATCAGTATATTGTCAGGATCAGGGCCTCAGTCCTCTCTTTCAGTCCATCTCAGGGGTACACTTTGATCTGGTCAACATCGACTGCTTTGTCGATAAGTGCCAGGCTGCTGACAGGTTCTCTGTCAACCCCCGACAATTCCCCCTCTTTTTTTTATTTTATGCCGCAAAGATGGCTTTGACAGTCTGTTGCAGGGCCCTTTGCAACAGGCCGATCAAACAAGGCAGCAGCATTGGCAACCCCTGATCCAAAGCTAAAAAGAAAACACAGCATTCTACAATAAGGATAGACAACAACATTGCACCAAGAAACAATCCAAAGAGCTCGTCCACCATTCAAAACAAGGGTTCACTATAGTTCAAGAGATCCATGTAATAAATTCCCCCAAAGTCTCAACACTCCAATACAAAAGCATTGTTAAGTTCGCACACACATATATTGTTACATATGTATACCTACACAGTCTCTTTCTCTCACACAATCTCTCTTCAATCATTCATTGGTGGCCACCTCAGTCACTCTTCACTCATGCATAACTGGAATTCTTATTATACTTTTACATTTTAATTGACACAGTTTACATTTTAAGTAGTTATTGACTGTGTACTTCTCAGTCTGTCATTTTTGATAGTCACGTCTAACAACTGTATATAAGGCCTAAAAAATTTAAATGAGATCTATTCTGATTTAGCATCTGTTTATGTGCCTTCATAGTCTCTTTCCCCCCTTTTTATAATTTAAAATGTTTGTTTGATGTGTAAAATGTGTTCTTGACAACAGTGTGTTTTATGAGTGAGGTAGGAAGGAGATGATTAAGGAACATCAAGAGAAATCACACATCATGCGTTACATACACTACTTGATCTTATTTTTAGTTCCACTTGTCCTGTGGGTTTATTTGCATAGGTGTTTAGGTTTAGTTCACTGTGGAGTCAACATAGTTCCGATGCTCAGGCCATACAGCTAATCTAGTTATGCAAAAAAAAATCTTATCATTTGGCTGAATCAACTTCCCCAATGAATTTGCTGCAGGAAGACACCGGACAGCAGTAACCTGGATTAAGACGAAATTTTCTGAATTACTCTTAATTATTCTTTTAGTAAGCAGACATATAGGAGGGCAAAAGGAAAAAAAATCAACAATTTAAACCTTTGAATTTAACTGCAACGAGTTAAAGAACTGTTTGAATAATAAAAATCTCAGTGGTTTTTAAACATCAATAATTTAAGCATAAACTTTCTATTCATGTGTAAAATTCAGGGTTATGTCATTCTATTAGTACATCATCTAATTCTATATTTTGTTCATCTTTTAGTAACATGCTGTAAGAGCTGTAAAGTAATACAAATGGTACTTCACTTCTTGAATTTAGTTACTCATAATTCGCATCTTGATTGAACTGAAGGAATATTGTATCAAATATGGATCAATTAGTTTGTACAATACGTTTTCATGGGACCATCTACTCAACAGTGTTAACACTGAAAAGGAATTTCTGAATGTTTACATTAGGTATATTAAAAGAAGCTTCACAGCAGTAGTCACTAAAAGAAAACAAAACAGTTATTAGAATTCATGCAGTAGATTGCAAATAATTCTGTTAAAGAGGTTCATACCCCCTCACACCGAGTATAATGTAACCTTTAGAGATTTATGCTGGATGTCTGCAGTGTGACATGCACTTCAACCTGCAAGAATTGTTTTAGCTGTGGAAAATTAGCAAATTACAACATTACTCGTCCTTATAGTTTTTTCAAAACTTCCCAAATCGTGGAGAAGTTAAACCAATGTCTGAGCTACGTGAGTAATGTGCAATTGGCAGCAACACACGATTTTTGTTTATAACTGGTACCTAGAAAAATGAATAGATAAGTCACTATTACAGTCTGCTAATACAGCTTGAAATTCAGTGTCTTCTGTGAGAAGTCAGTCCAAGTTGTCTCTGATGTCTGGGAAGTAGTTAACTCTCAGCCCTTGTTCATCTGCTTCTTTTAGTTGTTCTTCACCTTCAATAAAAAACTCACAAATTTGTTATTAATAGTTCAGTCAGTTTTAAGTGGGTATCATGGGTAATTTTACAGTTTTTCTTTGAAGCTGAAGGCCTAGTGATGATTCTTTGCAGTGTAATTCTCTCTGTTGGAGATAGGTTCCATGGCTTGGTTCTTTGAATTTTTCCTGGAGCATCCTTCAATCCTGCTTCTCAAATAACATTGATTAGAACAATCACATTTAGTTTTAACTCATCTTTTTAGGTCTCTAACTTCTGTATTTTCTTTTACTTGTTTTTATCATTTTTGAGCAGCATTTTATCATGTTGTACTGCGGAACAATTCTCTCCTCTCGTAAAGTAAAACACACTGAATCACTGTAACTTCGATAAAAGCAAGTAACAGCTTTCATTAGGAAGAAACAATTGGCTGTTCAAAATCCCAGCATATGGAAATCTTTCAGAGGATGGGATTACTAATTTTGATAAGGATTTTAGTTGCATAATTGGATTAAATATAGTTTTGGATCTTTTACTTTTCTACTATCAAGCCACACATGGCTTGAGATTTGAGCAAGATTCACAAATTCATAGAGCAGATCCCTGTCTCTCTGAATGTAAAAAATGAAACTGGAGAACAGTCACGTCTTTTTTTTTTTTTTTTTTTTTTTTTTT
>NW_020929766.1:0-3485 GCF_003984885.1 Neopelma chrysocephalum | reverse complement strand
TTTTTTTTTTTTTTTTTTTTTTTTTTTTTAATTGGAGCAGTCTCACCCAGTTTCTGAAACTATATGATCAGCTAGGATTTAGAAACAGCTAATTCTGACTTTTTCCTGATATTTATATATTTTTCTGGGATATGCGTGAAAACTTTAAACATCTTATTTAAACACAATAAGTGTAACAGTTCAACTTACATCAATGTATTTAAGAAGTTAACACTCGTAAAGTAGCTTTCAACTTTAGCAATTTTACACAAAGTCACAGTAAAACTCACTCAGGTTGCTTTAAACTAGGGTTTTGCTCACAAGAGTATACCAGGGGATCCAGGATGCACACCTGGCAAAGCAGCAACAGTTTTGATTTAAACTTGTTACCTAATAACAGAGACACACCTCTGCTGCTTAGGACAGATGCACTTTAAACTTGAAATGCTGTCTGTTGTTAAGCAATTTCTTGTATTATATTTTTAGATTTTATGTCTATTATCACAAAGGTGGAAACTTCCAGTTAGAAACAATTTATTTATTTTTCCTTTTTTCTCTGGCAAAACCTGCCTCTGTCAAATAAGATATTTTTGAGTTAGGTGTTCCACCAAATAAGTCTACCTTAAAGTTTCCTTAACAATTTCAAAAAATCTATCTGTAAAACACAGAAGTTACGAAAAAAATGTTTACAGAGCTGTTTGAGCAGAGGGGGGAAGAGGGAAGGTAGAGCAGCTGTGATTAGCAGCTCTGTCGGAAAAATCACTCCCCCCACATCCTTGGAATTTTCTTATCACAGGCAGTTTTCAGTCGTTAGTTTAAAAACTCTATTTCTCCGTTACATTTATATATGTATTTTAAAACAATTTTTATCATTTTAATGAATGACTTCAGAAAACAGTTAGTAAGACTATGTTAGGAAATTGTAAAAACAATTTCTCTCTCCAATCAGAAGGTTACAAAGTTGCAATTTTACAAAGTCGGACAGCTTCACTACTGCTTAGTTGCTAAGCAACAGACCATCGTTATCAGGCGAAATATACTCTGCCTCTCTCCCTGGCAAGGGAAGGCTTTTAAGTTTTCTTTTTCCCTCTTCTCCTGGCAAAGAACTTTGTTTCTTCACATACACACACAGTAACAATAATATTGTGAGCTCACAAAAACACATTTGACAGACACTAGAGTTAACACAAGAACCAACAAAAACATGAGAAGGCAACTTTCTGCCCCCTCTTTTCCTCCCCCCGCGGTAGGGGTCGTCTTCTTCAGGCTTCCACGACATTAAACTTAATCTGTTGCATATCTCCTGTGCTTAGAAAAATGCCCTGGCCTTCCACATCAGCTACAAGTAACTTCTGCCTCTGTTGTTTTATTTTCCTGCTTGTTCCCCTTTTGCTTGACTGGGCATTCAGCCTTAAAATGTCCTTGCTTTCCACACCCATGGCATTTGGGATTAGGTCGAAGGACAGCAGCTAATGCAGTCATTTTATGAGCCACCGATCCCACCTTAGAGCATGCTGCCACCATTTCAGGGATGGATGGATTCCCAGGCACTGCCTCGATTATTCTTTGGCAATCTTCATTAGCATTATCCTTGGCTAACTCCAGGCAGAGCCTTTGTCTGAGATCTTCATCATCTACTTGCTTTTCCAGTGAGGTGGCTATGCGTTCTACAAATTGCAGGAATGGTTCCTTAACCCCCTGTTTCACAGTGGTGTACTTAGGCTTTGGAGCTGCCAGCTCCATTGTTTGTATGAGTGCTGACATTCCCATACATTGGCATTGCTCTAGCAATGCAGGGGGCCACTGAGATTGAATTTGAGGGTTTGAAAAAACTGGACCTATTCCCATCAATGCATCAATGCCAGCCCCTCGCCTCAGATCTCCTTGAGGCAGCTGCATGTTATCTAGTGCAGCTCTCTCAGCGAGCTTTCTCCAGTTCGCGAGAAATACTTGATACTGAATCGGTTGAAACAGAATTTGTGCAAGATGTGAAATATCATAGGGTGCTAATAGGTCTGTATTTATCACCCTTATCAGTCTCGTTACCTCTGCGGAATTTATCCCGTATTTAGAGGCACACATCTGCAAATCTTGTACCACTTTCCACGCAAATGGAATGTGCTCATCCTGTCTTCCCGAGCCTGGCACCGCCTTGAAAATCGGGAAAGCCTCATGACCCGTAGGTACAACTGCATCACACGTTTCAGAGGGATAACCAATCCTGTCCAGCAGATTCCAGTCCCCTATTTCTGCGGCCCTTTGTTTTACTTGATTCCAAAATTTGCCTGGATGTCTAGGCAGCACAGTAACAGTTACAGGGGGTAGAGTCCACGGCTCTGCCGCTCTCCGAAGGGGCCGAGAAATAGCTCTTTTCTGTCTATCAGTGACCGGGAACTGGCAAACAGCTCTCTCCGTGTTATCAGTGGCAGGATGACTAACCACAGCCTCCTCATCCTCATCACTACTGGACAATGCAGTATGAAGGGGCTTATCCCGAACAACATGAGAAACGGAGGGCTCCCGGCATTCGTCCTGAGCATCAAACTCTGCCAGCTGTTGCGCAGGAGTTTTATAGAGAGACGGAGCGATATCTGTAGGGGTTTTCCAATGCTGAGGCATTTTTAATTGTTCATTAGGCGTAAGATATTTGCAGCTCGACTTAGACTCATGTTTGCTGACAGCTAGCTGCTCATTAGGTGTGGAATATTTACGACACGACCCAGAGCCAGTTTCGTTGTTAACTGAGGCTTCTGCCGAAGCCTGCGAATGGCTTGGACCGCTGCCAGCTGAGTCTTTATCTGAACTTTTCGAGGATTTTAACTGTTCTGTTATAATATCAATTGAGCTCCTTTCCTTGGAATTTGAAGCATTCTGTACTGTAGCTGACTTAGTTTCATTTTCTCCTGTCTCTTGTTTTGTCTGCCACTCCTTCAGAGCATCAAACAGCAAACGCCAGGTGGTTGCTAATTCGCTTGCCTCTTTCGATCCCTTAGATAGTTCATCCCATAGCTTATCACCGACCTTTTGCCATGCAGATATACTAAACACGGTACTAGACGTGGCCTCAAAGCCTTGCTTTCTGCACCACAGCAACACGCGCCGCAAAGCAAAGTCAGTAACCTTGACATTCTTTCTGTTAAGGAGGGATTTCCACGTAGATAGAACTACACTTTCCTCCTTCGTTATATGCTGTCCCATTGTTAAATTATTGTTCCCGGTGGCACCCTCGTTAGCTTACCTAATAAGGGTCAAGAAGTTTTCGATCCGGATCATTTTCCGCGGGACCCACCCCCGCTCTCAAGCTTCACCGGGCTCCGTTCCCCCTGTGCCTCGCCCCACAGGTCCCTTCTCTCTCTTGGAGAGAAAAATCTTCTGCTCCTTCCCTCTCTCCCAGGAGGGAAATCACGGCAACTCTCTTGGAGTTTTCTTCAACGCTGTAATCACGTCGGCGTCACCATATGTCGCGGTAGGAACGGCCGTGCGACATAAAAAAGGTTCCAACAAAG
>NW_020929765.1:0-715 GCF_003984885.1 Neopelma chrysocephalum | reverse complement strand
GACCCGGGCTCTCCGGGAAGACCCCTTGCTCTCCGGGCACGTGGGGCTGTTATCGGTAACAAGAGCAAAACTCTTTTAAAGTTTTACAAAAGTTTATTTAAGGCAAATGGGCAAACAGCGCTGGGCAGATGGGGTTTTGCCTCCCCTATACATTCCGCAAATTCAATAAGTTTCAATTTTTCTTTTTATAGCCCCAAATCTCCTCCCAGGTTTCTGGTTACCAGTTCATTCTCCGCATGTTCTGTCTTTGTTACCAGGGAATCTTCCCTGTTTCTTGTCTTCCTTATCAGCTTCTCTTGGCGTCTTCTTTCTGGCCGCCTCCTTCCTCTTATCAGATTGTGTCTGCTAAGGGTGTCTTGGTTGTTAGGGGCCTCCCTTCTGCTCTATGTCTTCTTTGACAGGTTCTGCTGCAGTTGCTAGGGAGAATACTTTCTACATAGATAGCTAACATCTAGAGGTAACATAGTAGAATATAATTCTTCATGATAACATAACATCACAGTTCACAATTACAGTATTACAAATATAATTTGATAAGCAAATTATCTCTTTTTGTCTTTCTTGACTATCACAGGGCGGGACCCGGCTCTGCCGCCTGCCCCCCCCGCACTGCCGGGACGGGCGGGGGGACCCGGGCTCTCCGGGAAGACTCCTTGCTCTCCGGGCACGTGGGGCGGGACCCGGCTCTGCCGCCTGCCCCCCCGCGCTGCCGGGA
>NW_020929764.1:0-326 GCF_003984885.1 Neopelma chrysocephalum | reverse complement strand
TGCCAGAAAAGCCACAAAAATACAATGAAAAATCAGTGGCTGGTTTTTTTCCCCTAGTCCTTTGCAGCTCTTGTTTCACTTTCATTCTGTTCTTTATCAGTCTTCCTTATAAATATTTATGTAGGACTTTAAAGTGTGTGATGCAAAGTTTGATCAGCTGCACAGACTAGGGGAAAAAAACCAAACACCAAATCACCAAAACCAATAAAACAAAAACACCACCCCACGCCCACTCCCCTTAACCCCCTGAAAGACCACCCTTATGTGCATATTTTAGTATGCCAGAAAAGCCACAAAAATACAATGAAAAATCAGTGGCTGGTTTT
>NW_020929763.1:0-7415 GCF_003984885.1 Neopelma chrysocephalum | reverse complement strand
TTAAGATGAGACTGGATGTGGCACTTAGTGCCATGGTCTGGTAACCACGGTGGTAGTGGATCAAGGGTTGGACTTGATGATCTCAGAGATCCCTTCCAACCCAGCTGATTCTATGATTCTATATGACAACTACCCATTTAAGTACTTATGACTAGATTCACTCAAGGTCCACCTAAACCTAAAGAAATAATATAAAAGTAAGTTGGAAATGAGAAGAAATTGGAGAAGATTTCCACTGAAACTACTGGTATCGGCTGTTGGGCTGAACCTGTCTTCCCTCCCCCCATTCAGGGACGCCTATCAGGTAAGAAACTTATTCTATGCATGCTGATTACTGCTTTTGAGGACTAGAGCCCACTTTTGCTCCATAATATGTTGGTAGATTGTTTGTTTTAGAGTTTGTGCTTGTGCTTGCTTTATAGTATAATTAGAGTGCTTTAAATATGCTTTTGTAGCTAGACTCTATCATTGATGACCTATGAACCTTATTAACCTGTCACAATTTGTATTAATAAAGACTGTTATACTTTAGACTGTTAGAGTGAGTCCTTTATAAGGTGCTGACAGCTTGCTGGTGGCTGAATAACATGTGGGAAGACCTGCTGAGGAGTCTCCCTTATGCTGTTGCATGGCAGCCTCCAAAAAAGGGCAGTCAAATTACCTCTGATCCTGTGAATCTGTCCGGTGAAGAGTCCCCCTCTTACAGGACACCTGACAGACTGGATCAGACATACACGGTTTCATTTTCCCTGGGGCACTAACAGACAAATAAATCCCTGAGGGTTGAGAAAACCTCCCCTCTCTAAGGGGCCAAGGCATATCCCCCCTTTTACATGACAGTGCTTTATTTTAAAAAGCAATGATCATTTGTTCTAAAATGTCATTTTTAATTTGTTCAGTATCTACTGAAGTTTGCAAGACTTAGTTTAGTAAATCTTAGAAAAAAAGTTGTTTGTGCAACTTTGCAAACAGCATTACTAACAATAACATACCACGTTTCATCTCAAATTTTCGCAAAACACTTCTCCATAGCCTACAGCCCTTGAATTTGAATCTACATGAGCAAAACTCTGAGCAGAGATTCATTGCTGCCAATGCTGCAAGAATCCACACAGGTTTTTAATGATGAAAGGGGAGAGGAGGACAGGGTGAAGGAAGAGGGGAGAAGAGAGCAGCTGCTTATGTGCATCCCTGCTTGAAAACAAGGGTCTTGCTCAGAGATGCCTGAGTGGAGGACAGGGCCTGTGGTAACCCCTAATGCCTCCCAGCCCGCAACTCTAACTGGTCTCGCTCCAGGCTGCACACCATGAACATCCCCCCTACTCCATCTTCACTGATCTATCCATTGTCCTCAGCACCTAATCCAGCACCTCCCAGCTCCCACTGTCACCCTTGCAGACTGTTGAGGCTGAGCAAGCCCCCTCTGACCTAAGTACACCTGCAGAAACATATCCTGGTTTCTGAATTTAAAGATGTGAACACCAAGCATTGGTTTGGACATTCCAGTGAGCAAGATGTATTTCAAAACAAAAGCAGAACTATGGCAGCCCTAGAAAAGGCTAGCACACATTTTAGGAAAAAGAAACAGGAGTCACCTCCTAATGCATATTAGCTGAATGCACATCTGGAATAAATTATTATTTTCCTTTTTTTTTTTTTATCTCCAGGGCTACAGATTCTGTAAAGACTTGCCCATACATTTAAAGCTTCTGATCTGATGAAAAGATCTTCTGTCAGGAGATCATGTTCCAGTGATCAGGATTAGCTTTTGAACAGTGAAAAGGGCCTGGATCAAAGAGACTGCAAAAAGCTGTGCTACATCTATTTTTGTTCTTAAAGGTGGTGAAAAGCAGATGTAAATGCTGTTATCCATTGCCCAAAGACTGATGTTAAACAGATAGTGGTGCTCACTGAATGCTGCTAAGGGCTTAAGAGAAACTCGCAGGTTTCAGTGCTTGTTTTGAAGTATAAGATTAGACAACGCAAGATGATATAACACATTTAACAAGAGACATTTATAGCAATAGAATCATAGAATCATTAAGGTTGGAAAAGAGCTCCAAGATCATCAAGTCCAACCTTTGACTGAGTACTACCATGGCCACTAAACCATATCACAAAGTGCCACGTCTACTTGTTTTTTGAACAACTCTGGGAATGGTGACTCCACCACTTCCCTGGGCAGCCTGTTCCAATGCTTAACCACCCTTTTAGTGAAGAAATTCTTCTTGAAATGCTAGCAGCCAAGAAGACAGGGCAATGCAAAATTCCTGATAGAAATAAATACTTCCAAGTTGTGAAACACACAATACAAACAAGCAACTTAAATAGGTGCTGAGGAGTTATTAGGGAAAAAAAGAAATGCATTGAGTCAATAAGCTGGACATGCAAATATAAGGCTGCAATGAGTCAGGAAAATGCAAATACATTCAGGAAAATAAAAAAAAATCCTGTACTTGAGAGCACTCAGGTTTGGACCAAGCAATATACTTTTCCATCATCTGCAGTTTTTTTACACTAATAAATACTTTGAGATTGTGTGAACAGTCAGCTAAGGGTAGGTTTGAATCTGTATTTGAGCTTGTACTTACTTCGCACACACACATATGCATATATATATGTAAACCCATGCTGATGCATATGTGTCTCCTAGCTCTCCAACTGCATGGTATGATCAGCCAGCAGCCAGCCCTACATTGGTTCTTGATGTTTAACGTACATGACATAATAAGCCCAAGTTGCTGCCTGCAATATAACCAGAAGGGAAAAGTTTCAGGACTCAGCTCATGAAGAATGCAATCAAGACTGCTCTTCACTCAACTCCTAGGTCTGCCCTGTGTGTGCCAGCATGGGCAATCAGAAGCTGAAGAGCACTATCTGCTAAGGGTGCATCATCTTCCCACTGCCCCATTTCCATCTCTCCCCAAAGTACCCAATCAGCTTTCAAGTGTTGCGTACAGCAGAGTAAAACTTCAGCTGTGTCTTTAGTTGTTAATCCAAATAAAGACAAACCTAGAGAAAGGGAATTCTTTAGGGCAGAAGCCCTGTTTTTCTCTTTATTTGCACAGTGCTTAGTATAGTATACACCTGTCCCACAGCTGGGCTTGTTCAATTCTTAAAAAACACAAGCAGTAATTAACGATACACTTCATAACTGTATCACTCTTTTCTGAAAAATATCTAAGAAATTGCTGCAGCAGCAATGATTTAACTGCATGCAGTAACATTGCATCTGGGATGAAACACAAAGAAGCGTTGGCTCAACATATTGCTAGAATACAGCACTAAGTATCTGTTGAAGTCAGGGAGGTCTGCAATTCACAGTCAGTCACTCTCAGGAATGTGTATCCATTAAGTCACCAATATAGTAATGTCTTCAGTATCTCAGTCCAAAATACTGAACTTAAAAACTCACCCAGCTTGTAGGAGCCAACAGTGTAATTTTTTACATCCTATATAATTGCAATGCTTTTATCACTGCAGTTATTCAAATATTTCTTTCACTTTAGTGATTAATTATGTTAAAACAGAGCAAATAGATTTCTTTCACTAGTAGTGAGATAACAGTTTACATGTATGTCAGTTATGATTAATACAAGTCTTTCAGCAAATACCCATGTTCTTGTTTGTGCTGGTTTTGGCTGGGGTAGAGTTAATTTTCTTCCCAGTGGCTGGTATGGGGCTGTGGTTTGGATTTGTGCTGAACACAGTGATGATAATATTGAGATGTTTTTGTTATTGCTGAGCAGGGCTTACATAGAGCCAAGGCCTTTTCTGCTTTTCATACTGCCATGCTGGCAAGGAGCCTGGGGATGCATGGGAGGTTGGGAGGAGACAGAGACAGGACAGGTGACCCCAACTGACCAAAGGGATATTCCGGACCATATGATATGCATATAAAGTGAGGGGAAGAAGGGGGATGGCAGGGGGTTGTTGAAGTGATGGTGTTTGTCTTCCCAAGTAACTGTTATGCATGGCGGGCCCTGCCCTCCTGGAGATGGCTGAATACCTGTCTGCCCTTGGGAAACAGCTTCTGAGCCAGCACCTTTGAGAAGTTTGTAGTGAGAGTTGGGAGCTTAATGAAGTGTATTGTAAATTAAGGGCTTGTTAGCCACTGCTTTTGAGAAGTGTATTGTAAAATTTAAGGACTTGTTAGCCAACACCTTGTGAGTCTAAGCACTGGACTGTTTGCTGGAGTCAAGGTGACTGTACAATAAAAGCATAAGAGTTCCTTGAGTGGTGCCTCTGTTAAGCCTGATGAGAATTTACAGCAGACATACATCATGCCCCCTACCGGTGGGTCATGACAAAGCCTACCAAAATAGAAGTTGGTCCTCAACTGGCATGTGGAAGTTCAAATCTTTCCTGTGTCTTCCAGAACAGGAAGTTCAACTCTTTCTTCCCTCAAAGAACATTCCTTAAACACTGGGTGCACAAGATGAAGGTGAGGAATCTTTTAAAATCTCCTATTGAAGTTATTGCCATTTCATAAAATACTTACCATGTTAATAAGATAATAAACAGCTTGAAAATATTCACACAGTCCATTGGTCCATATGTTTTACACAAAACACCAAAATGACAATCTCTTTTGGCACACTTCAGATCATGTATGATATCCTCAATACAGGAGGCAGAAAGACCTGGACCCCAGAGCAATTAAAATCACAATGGTTAGCACATTTTCCTGCTGATACACAGACAAAGCAATAGCAAGGCTTACATGGCTTTGGTTCATAATTCTAGGATAAAAGATAAAGCTGGAACGGAGGGAAATTTTTGTCTCTGGCTCAGAGATTCTCTGGTCTTCTTTTTACAGCAGAAAAGTTGAAGAAATTACTAAAATCCCCAGACATGCAGGCTTCTCAGTCCATACGACAAAACACACTTCCAAATCACATTAAGCAGCTGCTCAACTATCTGCAGTAGAGCAAAATCCATAACAGGACAAGGGAGTCTAATATTCTACCCACAGATATGGGTATGTTTTGGGCATAGCAGCCTTTACTTTTTGGTCCTTCTCAGGTCTAGGATAATATAGAAATGGAGTCTGGAAAATGCTTTGGGTTTTGCCCCAAGTGGACAATACATTTGCACTACATAGAAGAAAAATGGAGAAGTACTCCTAACTTCAGAGTTCATCTTTTTAAAGTCATGGCCATGTAAGCAATATGTCAAACAGCTTGGTGTTTCTACCACTTCTGAGGACACACATGAAAAAGTTGTACACTAGAAAATAAAACACTGAAAGAAAGACATGTCAACTTTATTTTTCAGGTGATCTATGTTCACCAACTGATTTTTGCTTGGTCTATACAGACAATAATTCTCAAATACTGACAACTATCACAGTTAGTAAATTTAAAAGAAACTCTTATGTTGCAAGAACACCAAACAGTTCATATTTTATACCGTTACAAGTAACTCTTAAAAGTAATAAAACAGCAATATACTGGGGTTAAAAACCATCTTCCTCTCAGTTTTCTTCCAGTTTGCCCATTTTGTAAAGGGAATGACAACAATAAACACATAATCTGGCTCTAACTCTATTCCTATAATTAACATGGACACTCAAGAGATCAATTATCTTGAACACATGCCATTTTCTGATGGTAAGTATGTACCAGGGATAATAGTGTGTTAAAGGCAGCGTCCAGGTCCAGAGGTGCTGGAGCATCAACACCTGCACACGGATTGGCTGTACATTTCTCCAACCACTTTCAAGACAGTGCTCTGGCACAAAATCAGCTCTACATACATCATGCTCATGCACTGCTCTAGTGGAAGCTCATTTAGATGAGCTTTTTCTGGTTCAGCATGGCAAACCTAACCAATAAGTGCAAATTTAAACAGAACTATAAAGAAAACAGACATGCAAAGTTGAAGGAAATATGGGTTGAGTCAAGCATGAAACTTATTTTTCCCAATCCTCAGAGTAAAGACTCCAAAAATATTACATTGAAGAACTCTATATAGTCTTAAACCTTGAGGATATAGTATTTAAATAGTATATATCATCTGCTGTTTTATTCCACCTAATTAAAAATCTTCCCCTGTTTTTCTCCAGAAGCTTACAAATAATCCTATTATTATTTGACAACTCACTTCAAAATTCTATACTCCCAAACATGAGGCATTACCAAGATCATTCTTCTCTCCAAATTTAAAATACTTTAAAGTTGTTATCAGAACACAATGCCACAGCAGATAACAGAACACCTCCTCTAAGATTAGATTACACACTTCCCTTTTCTATTCAAAATAATATTGATTGTTTAAGTTTCCACTCATAATTTTCAAGATTTGACTGAAGAATGGAAATATGACTTTGATACATATAATTTTATTGAAAAGCTTACTTTTTTAAAATAACAACAAATTGTGTACTTCGTACCAACTCTGCCTCCTCAGTTTTTCACAACAATAATACATACCTCCTGGAAGCCTGTCTTTTTGATCAGTTGAAAAAACTCTACCAACTCTTTTATCATAGAACTAAAAGTACTGTTCCAGATGCAAAAACCTTGGAAATGACACATAAGGGTACAAAAGACTGATTCACCATGGGTGACAATTCAAGTTCTGCCTCTTGTGGTGTAGAACACCACCCATTAATCTCCAAAATAGTTTTCAATAAAGAAGCTCGCACATTTTACTGAATAACTGTTACACATACCCATTTCTGTACAGAATATGTGATGTTTTCTTGGTCTGTTTTACAGCTCTAATTCCCACACATCCCTGATCCTATATAACAGCAAAAAGAATGAACAATGGTCTAGTCTTCTCACAATGATGAATATATGAATAGTATTAACTTCACAACTGGGAAATCATCTACACATATATAGTGCTATAAACTTATATTTATCTGAACAAGTGTCACTAGTTACATTAGCAAATTTGCAGATGACACCAAGCTGGGGGGCAGTGTCGATCAGATGGAAGGCAGGAGGGCTCTGCAGAGGGACCTGGATAGGTTGGAGAGTTGGGCTGATTCCAATGGGATGAGGTTCAACAAGGCCAAGTGCCGGGTCCTGCACTTTGGCCACAACAACCCCATGCAGCACTACAGGCTGGGGACAGAGTGGCTGGAGAGCAACCAGGCAGAAAGGGACCTGGGAGTTTGGATTGACAGGAAGCTGAACATGAGCCAGCAGTGTGCCCAGGTGGCCAAGAAGGACAATGGCATCCTGGTCTGTATCAGGAACAGTGTGGCCAACAGGTCCAGGGAAGCTGGTGAGGCCACACCTTGAGTACTGTGTCCAGGTATGGGCCCCTCATTTCAGGAAGGATATTGAGGTGCTGGAGCAGGTCCAGAGAAGAGCAAAGAGGCTGGTGAAGGGACTCAAACACAAGTCCTATGAGGAGAGGCTGAGGGAGCTGGGGTTGTTTAGCCTGGAGAAGAGGAGGCT
>NW_020929762.1:0-317 GCF_003984885.1 Neopelma chrysocephalum | reverse complement strand
GAGAGGCTGAGGGAGCTGGGGTTGTTTAGCCTGGAGAAGAGGAGGCTCAGGGGAGACCTCATCACTCTACAACTACCTGAAAGGAGATTGTAGCCAGGTGGGGCTTGGTCTCTTCTCCCAGGCAACTATCAGTAAGACAAGAGGGCATGGTCTTAAGCTCTGCCAGGGGAGGTTTAGGTTGGATATTAGGAAGAAATTCTTTACAGAGGGTAATCAGACATTGGAATGGGCTGCCCAGGGAAGTGGTGGATTCTCCGTCCCTGGAGGTTTTTAAGATGAGACTGGATGTGGCACTTAGTGCCATGGTCTGGTAACCA
>NW_020929761.1:0-926 GCF_003984885.1 Neopelma chrysocephalum | reverse complement strand
GTCCCGTTTTTAAAACCCAAACCTACGTCCCGTTTTTAAAACCCAAAAACCACGTCACGTTTTTAAAACCCAAAAACTACGTCACGTTTTGAAAAACCAAAAACTTTGTCTCATTTTTAAAACCCAAAAACTTTGTCTCATTTTTAAAAACCAAAACCTATGTCACGTTTTTAAAACCCAAAAACTATGTCACGTTTTTAAAACCCAAAAACCATGTCACGTTTTTAAAACCCAAAAACTATGTCACATTTTTAAAAACCAAAAACTATGTCACGTTTTCAAAAACCAAAAATCATGTCACACCGCCCCCCACATTCCCTCTGAAAAGAGGATCTGCACACTAACTGCTGAAGTAAAGAGGAAAATGAGTTCAGCCAGAACTTTTGTGGAGTCCCTTGGCTTAGTTCCACCAGCAGACTCCTCCCACACCTCCTGTGCTTTACCCCTCACACACAAAGTGACGCTGCCCCAAGCGTCATCCCCCAAAGCGCAACTCCTCGGGATCAGAGCCCCTGGAGAGGCAGAGCCAGGGCCGTACCTTGTGCCACGGTGGACATGACCACGGAGGGTGTGGAGGACACGACAGCAGTGACAGCGATGGTGCTGGCGGTGCAGGGGGCAGCGGGGCAGCTGCTGCTGCTGCTGCTGCTGCCCACTGAGGGCTGGGCCGCCGTGATCACCACCGGCGCCTTCTGCGTCGTCGAGGCGATCACCGACGTGGGCACCAGCTTGGTCACGGCTGCGTAGTTGTGGGACTTGGACAGGATGTTGGGCACGAAAGTTGAGCTGGGAGAGGTGGTTACTATTATCACCTGAAAGAAGGAAGAAAAAAAGAACGACACAGGGAATTCGTTTGTTCTTCGCACGCGTTTAGAAGCGTAAAATCGCAGTTCTGCGCCTGTCTGTGTGTTTAGTTTTAGAGATAC
>NW_020929760.1:0-901 GCF_003984885.1 Neopelma chrysocephalum | reverse complement strand
GTCCCGTTTTTAAAACCCAAACCTACGTCCCGTTTTTAAAACCCAAAATCCACGTCACGTTTTTAAAACCCAAAAACTACGTCATGTTTTTAAAACCCAAAAACTTTGTCTCATTTTTAAAACCCAAAAACTTTGTCTCATTTTTAAAAACCAAAACCTATGTCACGTTTTTAAAAACCAAAAACCATGTCACGTTTTTAAAACCCAAAAACTATGTCACATTTTTAAAAACCAAAAACTATGTCATGTTTTCAAAAACCAAAAACCATGTCACACCGCCCCCCCACATTCCCTCTGAAAAGAGGATCTGCACACTAACTGCTGAAGTAAAGAGGAAAAAGAGTTCAGCCAGAACTTTTGTGGAGTCCCTTGGCTTAGTTCCCATCATCAGACTCCTCCCACACCTCCTGTGCTTCACCCCTCACACACAGAGTGACCCTGCCCCAAGCGTCATCCCCCAAAGCGCAACTCCTCGGGATCAGAGCCCCCGGAGAGGCAGAGCCAGGGCCGTACCTTGTGCCACGGTGGACATGACCACGGAGGGTGTGGAGGACACGACAGCAGTGACAGCGATGGTGCTGGCGGTGCAGGGGGCAGCGGGGCAGCTGCTGCTGCTGCTGCTGCTGCCCACCGAGGGCTGGGCCGCCGTGATCACCACCGGTGCCTTCTGCGTCGTCGAGGCGATCACCGACGTGGGCACCAGCTTGGTCACGGCTGCGTAGTTGTGGGACTTGGACAGGATGTTGGGCACGAAAGTTGAGCTGGGAGAGGTGGTTACTATTATCACCTGAAAGAAGGAAGAAAAAAAGAACGACACAGGGAATTCATTTGTTCTTCGCACGCGTTTAGAAGCATAAAATCGCAGTTCTGCGCCTGTCTGTGTGTTTAGTTTTAGAGATAC
>NW_020929759.1:0-456 GCF_003984885.1 Neopelma chrysocephalum | reverse complement strand
TGTAGCAATGGATGTTTGGAAAGAATCCTGCCAAAGGTGGACTGATGAAGCAGAAGTTTTTAATGTTGTCTAAACTCATGTTAAGAGGGCTCTTTACAGAGCCACTGCGTTTTCCCCTATACCTCCACTGTAAATCCCTTATCTCTCGGGCCAGAGTGTCCTGGGAAGATGTCCCAAGGTGTTTCCATTGGTCCCTTGTTAACCCCTCCCTTATTGGCTGTAAACCCCTTACCTTGATTGTGACCCCTCACCTGTGATTGGTCCCCAAGGGCTATATAAGCCCCCTCCCACAATTAAACCCTCTCTTTCGTCCTCTCTCCCCTGGTGGTCTGGTGAGTGCTCCGTCTTGGGGTCCCAGGGCCACGTGGCGGGGGGAGGGTGGAAGGGCATACTCCTTCCAGGTTATGGACTAAAACGAGGCCTGAAGGATCTCCCCTTCCCAAATATCCACCGTTA
>NW_020929758.1:0-4575 GCF_003984885.1 Neopelma chrysocephalum | reverse complement strand
CTAAAACGAGGCCTGAAGGATCTCCCCTTCCCAAATATCCACCGTTAAATGGTGCCCCGGTGAGGCAACGGCTGTTTTAGCTCTTCTATGAAGATTTAATCAGCTTCAAAGCACAGGAAGGGGCGATTCCTGTGTCCGGCGGTGGACCGGCGTCTAAGCGTAAAAGTATTGGCAGGCTACATCACCGCAAGAGAGCAGCCTGTTTCGAATACTTCAACCTTCCTGAGGCCATCAGGTAAGGAGCAGACCCGGAATATTCCCTTATATATAAAAAAAAAAAAATATAAAAAAAAAAAAATAAAAACATGGGTATATGCCTTACTAAGACCGAAAGAGAGAACTATAAGTATTTGAAGAATTTATTGACTTATAACGGCAAATCTACTAACAGAAAAGCCTTAAAATGCCTTTCAAAAGTTATGGCAAAAAATGCTTTCAAACTTCCGTTTTGCCTCACTACCAAAGATTGGGACTTGTTAGGTAGACAGATTTGGATGGCTGCAAATTCCAACGATGAAGCAGCAGTACATGCAAACATTGCATGGACCCATATCGTAGCAATTCTGGAAATGCAACGAAAAGATTCGGAGCCCCTGCAAGGAAACAACGCAGCTTCCCTCATGGGTGCGGGAGAAGCGGGGAGAATACATTTGCCGAGGGAGGCGGGGGAAGAAGGACACAGAAATTCAAACCGGCACCCCTGGGCTGGCGTTCCCCCTCCACCCCCCCCATCGCGGTCAGCACATGGCGGGGCCGCCGAGCCGGTCCCCGATACGGCAGGAGGCTTTGGAATTGGCCAGCCTCAGTCTCCTGTGCAGGTCGGACACAGATCGGCACCCCTGGCCCGGGCTTCTCTGCTGCAGCCGCCGGTGGAGGGAGGGAAAGAAAAGCCGCTCGCAGCCAGCTCTAACGAGGTCCCTGCCCGCAACCCCCCTCCTCCTCCTCTGGCACCGGGAGAGCCCGTCCTGCCGTTCCCGCACCCGGGGCTTCCTCACCCGACTAACAACTGCGCTTTAAGTATTTATCCAGGAACACAGAACTTTATTTCCTCGGCTCGGCAGCCCCCGGCAGGGCAGCAACAGCCTCCAGCCACCATCCCAGCGTGCTCAAACAAAAGAGGTGGAGACCTTCCAGCCTCCACCCACGCCGGAGCAGCGGCCGGAATTTCCACATTCCCTATGGATGCCTAGCGGGACGAGATGACGTCACCTACCCCCCAGCCCTGCAGATGCACGGCACCCGCGCGGCTTTGCAGCTTTAACCCTTCGCAGCCACCTTCTACAGCGTGCACCGACAAGCAAACAAGCCAACAGTTTCAGAACAACTCCACGGACAGACATCAGACTTCTTACAGCGTACAACTGGCTGCAACTGACGCAGCAGAACCAGACTCATCAAACAACTTTAATGAATTTTCTCCCAATAATCCATTTTCAAATATGCCAAATGATTTTAACAATTCTGTTTCTCCAACTAACCCTTTTCTTTCTTCCACAGGAACCAACCATGCCAGTAATTATAATGGTATTAATAGTATTGCTAATCATGCTAATGGTTTAACTTTAATGCAAGCTTTTCCAGTATTCTACAGCCCCAACGGACCCCCTGTTTGGGACCCCTTAGCCATACCCATTATCAAAGATGCAAAAGAAGCAGTGACTACTTATGGTTTAAACTCTGCCTATGCTATGGGAATTCTTTCGTCCTTATTTGCCACTTTCATACTTACTCCAAATGATATAAAAGATATAATGAGAGCTTTATTAAGTAAAGTACAAATTACATTATTTTTAGATGAATGGAAAGCTTTAATTAGAAAATATGCTCACGAAACCAGTCCTACCTCCCATAGACCTATACAAACCACAATACAAATGCTTTTTGGTGATGGTCCCTATTCTGCAAATACAGATCAGGCAAATATTCCCAAACAAGATTTAATTGCCACTAGAAATATGGCATTCCAAGCTCTACAATCCGTAGCTGATGCCTCTCAAACTGCTCCACCTTTCCATAATATAATTCAAAAACCTGATGAATCTTTTATTGATTTCGCAGAACGCTTAAAGGAATCTATAGAAAAACAAATTAATGGGAAAGAAGCACAAGATGCCTTGTTCTTGAAGCTAGCTATCTCCAATTCAAATGCACAGTGCCAGCAAATACTTAGAAACCTTCGTGACCCTTCTCCTATGGACATGGTAAAAGCTTGTAAAGATATTAGCCCTACTGATAAATTGGCAAATAGTTTGGTCCAAGCCCAAGTGTCTATGACCAGCCAGTTAGCTGAAGCTAACACACAACTGGGTAATCAAATTGCAGAAGCCACTCAGCAAATGGCAGAAAAAATGACCCAAGCCTTAACAGCAGCCTTAGACCACTCCAAAATTATATGCCATAATTGCAAACATCCAGGTCACATAAAAGCTAACTGCCCAGAAGTTAAAACCCCCAATTCTCAAAAAACCATTCATCCAGGCCTTTGCCCCAAATGTAAAAAAGGGTTTCATTGGGCTAAGCAATGTAGGTCCCTGTTTGACAAAAAGGGAAACCCACTCTCATGTAAGAAAAACACTAAACGATCTGCACTCTCTTTTGGGAAATCTCAATTGGATACAATCTTTTTTTCGTTTCTCAACAGGTTTTTTACATGTTGTCGGAGTTGTGAGTTGCATACTTAAAGGATTTAAACAATCACAAGTGTTTTCACTGTTTAAAAAATTATTATTATTAATCCTACAGAGGAAGCATCCTTTCTGCATGAGGATGTTTCGCCTGTTGAACATCATTTTGGAGCTGGAAAATTAAAAACGGGGGAGGCTAAGGTAAAATACAAGGATATCTTAACAGGAGAATGGCTTGGTCCTGTCCCCCTAATTGTTTATGGGAGAGGACATGCGTGTATCTACCGGAGCAGGTCCACGATGGATTCCGTCCAGACTAGTAAGGATCCACCAAGAAGTCTCCCTTCCAGCCCAACCAGCAGCAGATCCAGCACCAACGGATCCAGCACCAGCTACAGGAAGCGATCCCCCATCAGCATCAACCTCGGAATGATCCTGTTTTTCGTTGTCAGCATAACACCAGCAAATCAGAAGGACTTAACATCAGGAGCCCTTGCTACATCTCTTCCAACAATTCCAAATTGGGTAATGCTCTCTGGCCAAAATGTATGGCTAAACCTGGCACAATCACTGAATACTGACTCTATCTGTCTCTCTACCTTAGATCCCTCTCACCCTTTTAAAACCTGTCTCGTAGGAATCCCCTGGACACCCAGAGAATGGGGTGATTTTAGAAATCAATATATCCCCTGGTGTGATGACCATGATCAGTTTAAAAATCCATTCTTAGACTGTCTCACACGACCAGCAAAAACTTCACATGTCCGACAGACATTTAGCTATCAGTGGCAGAGACCTGAGGAATTAGAAATCTTGGGAAGTATTATATCTCCTCTCTGTTTTTACTTCATTCACAACAAACATGTGGCCTCCTCTGAATTAATTAATGTCACCTCTTATGGACCTTATTCAAATTTTAGTTTCTGGTGCAAGGAAGAGGTCCCTTACCAGATACATGCTACCCCAAATTCAGTTATTCTTCCAAAAGGAGTCTTTTTAATTTGTGGACTTAGAGTCTGGAATATGATTCCTAGATTAGCTGCTGGAGGCCCATGCACATTTGGAAAATTAGCACTGTACAATCCAGCTACCCTTATGAAATCTTTACCTGTAAAGCCTCCCAACAATCGTGCAAAAAGAAACAGTAATCTCCAAAGAACCTCACCCTTCTCACATCATAGAGTCCGCAGGCAATTCCAAGGTTTATACCCACCTCTTAACTTCTATCCATCACAACCAAAACCCCTCTCTTCACCTAAAGCAGTGCAGGTCCCTGTGGCTGCAGCACCCCCACCTCCAGATGAAGAACATCCTTTAGCAAAATTGCAGTCCTTGCATGAATTCACAGCAGAATGCAACTCCAACATGCATTTCTGGTCAGACACTGCAAACATCCTAAGTGGTATACTTCCAATTGTCAGCTCCACAAAAGCTTTAACTCTCCTTACCAGAATGGGATGTTGGCTAGCCAAAGAAGCCAATGCTACCAGTGCTGCTCTTGACGATCTCTTACAAGATACTCAAACCAATAAGAAAGCCTTGTTACAAAATCGTGCTGCGATAGATTTTCTCCTCCTAGTAAATGGCCATGGGTGTCAGGAGTTTGAAGGCCTCTGCTGCCTCAACTTCTCCGATCACTCCCAATCTATCCACTCCCAGATTAATCAGCTTAAATCCTTAATTCATGAAATCAAACAATCTGATCCTCTGACCCTTGATGATTTTTTCAACTGGCTACCCTTTAAAGGCCTTTCCTCCACTGTTAAGAAAATTATTGTGGTCATTATACTGGGACTTTCCATAGTGTTTCTTTTTGTGTGTGTCTTTCCATGTCTACACAGTTGTGCCAGAACCTTTCAATCAGTAAAGGCATATCCGGCTTTAGAAAACAAAAAGGGAAGAGATGTAGCAATGGATGTTTGGAAAGAATCCTGCCAAAGGTGGACTGATG
>NW_020929757.1:0-2133 GCF_003984885.1 Neopelma chrysocephalum | reverse complement strand
ACAGAGCGGCCGGCAGTGACCCCCCAGAAACCCTTCGAACAGCTACAGATGGCGCCCAACGGCACGGACTCCGCCCACAAAATCGGTACAGAATTTCAAAATACACTTTAAAATGTAAAGGGTGGAAACGCTAGGGGCTCGCTCCCCCTCCACCATTGACTAATCCTGTCTCTGCGTTGCCGGGGGGGGTGAGACGTTTTGAACAGTGGTGCCAGCTCCACAGAGCGCCCGGCGATTGAACTGTGCCATGATGCCGACCCCTGTGACCCAGGGAGGCCGAGGGCCGAGGGAGCTGCAAGCAACCAGTGTACCATCGACACAGCAGCAGTGGCTGCGAGGCGCCGGTGAGATGCTGAGAGCGCAGCGTGGTGCGGACTTGGGATGGTGGCAGAGACTGCACGCGAAACACGTGTGTCCAGCACGGAAGACCAACATTTCCAAAGTGCCCGCCACGTCTCCGTAGTGGGCGGGCTCTGGCGCTGCCCCGGGGCCCGCGCGCCGCCGCCACCGGACGGAGAAAGTCGAGCGGGGACTGCAGAGGCAGCGGTGGTTGTTGAAGGCGCGTCAGCCGCCGCCACCTGGGTGTCCACCAGAGTAGACCCCCCTCCGCCCCGAGGCGGCAACTTCTCTACCTCGCGCCGCCGCCCAGATCACGCGCCTGTGCTCCAGACACCAAGAGAGCGCCGAGAGACCAGCCCACCTCCAGCCACGCGGCCGACCCTCCCCCTGCCGCCCGTCCGCCCCCCAACCCCTTTTCCTCAACTCCTTTTTTTTTTCTTTCCAGTCTGACTTCAGGATACCCAAACCAGTTTTTCTCCTTTGCTGTTCATATGTTAATTACCAGATTGCTTCACTTTTACATATCTCTAACAGGCACACCGTTACCAGTAAAACAAAGAAAACCCAACAACCCCCCCCCCCCCAACCCCACTTTCAAAAAAAAAAAAAAATAGGGGGGGAAGGAAAAGAAGCAAGCACCTAACCGCAGTGAAGCACAGATAACCTTGCAGTTTTTAACAACTACTTCAAATCTTTCTTTAAATAAGTGATGTTGTCCTATAGTGTATTTGTAGCAGTTTTTCAAAAACAATTACAAGTTTTCCTTAGTAATGCCTAATTGCTTTGAGAACAGGGAATGTATGTATTATCTTCAACCTATAGAAATGTTATAATTTGCAGTTGGTCAAACTTTAAAGATAAACATTAAGATCTACTTCTTCCTTGTTGTTTAATAACAAATTCACATTTTTGTTCTTTATTATTAATTTAGAAATCTCCACACACAGAAGGCACTCAAAAGACGAATATTCCTCGAGGGGGATATTCGGGGCTGAACCCCCACACAGGTTCCCAAAGTTACCACAGCGTGAATAGGTAACTTTGGTCCCCAAGACGAAAGACTCTTGGGTCAACCACTCACTCATATACCCCATAGCCTTAAGCTATATAAGGGGTATACACGGTGGAACGGTCTCCTGACACAACCAAGGACTAGCCTAGTTGATCAGGAGGCGTCAGTAACCGGGGTTGAGGCCGCCCTAACTGGCTCGGGTTGAGCACCCACACATGCTCAGGTTGGAAGCCTCCCTAACAGGCTCGGGTAGAGTCACCCAAACAGACTCAAGTAAAATTTAATTTGGAGATTTCTCTTTTTATAATAGGAACATTAATTATAAAATTACCTGATTTCCCAAGTTCAATAAAAATCGTCTTACTCACTTTCTCATTTTTATATCAACTTTCACCCCAGGTTCAACTAAAAAATCTTCATTGTTATATCCCATTAAAATTACAAATGTTGTCTTTATTATGAATAAGAAAGGGTGAGATGCCGGGGTTTTGAAGTTGTTAACTCACTTGTCTACCATTGGTTTCTGTGTTGCCATAGTTATTATATTGTCTCCTTGCATTGGCTAGCCAAATGGCCAATCCCCTCCTTTGCCCAGCAGCCCTTATAAGCTGCGGGAAATTTGAATAAAGCTCTCTTCTTCGCTGCTGGATTCCTTGCGTGCTACGTGGTCTCTGTCTCCTGGCTTAAGTACCTCCGCCGCCTGTCCCTGCCACGAGGGACGGGCGGCGGAGGGGTGATCCCAGCCCTGAAAACCTTCACAGAGCGGCCGGCAGTGACCCCCC
>NW_020929756.1:0-356 GCF_003984885.1 Neopelma chrysocephalum | reverse complement strand
AGTAGAAAACCTCATTAAAATCTTCAAATTCTGCCCCAGCTCAACTATAATATAATATATATAATATAATGGCCCATCTTCGCGAACGAAGATTTGGGGAAAGGTCTTTTACCTTTCCAGCCTGCGCAATGGATTTTTTAGGTGAGACACAGCCTGCGCTGAGAACTGAGCCCACCCTTTAATCCTAAGGTTCATCTGCCGGGGCCAAGCAAGCTTGGACAATGGCAGTGAGGTCCTCAGGACGTAGGTTTGTTTAGAGTATCCTTCTCATAGATGGATGGCCTCACAGGGCTAACGGGTTCCATCTGCCCGGGAGGGACTGGGAATCGAACCCGTGGTCGCAGCAGTGAAAGTCC
>NW_020929755.1:0-855 GCF_003984885.1 Neopelma chrysocephalum | reverse complement strand
AAACACAGCCAGGAGATCAAAGGATTATTCTCCCTCTATTCAGCACTATTTAGACTGTCTCTAGACTACTCTGCAAGCTTAAGACGCCCCAGGAAAGATATCAAAAACCCAAAATGAGCTGGGCACAGGGCCACTGCAATGGTTGAGGGGAGAGCACCTGAGGGACTGGGCCTTGTTGAGCTTGGAGAAAAGACAGCTTGCAGGGGGAATACCTACCAGCAGCTTTCCAGTCCCTATGAGGAGGTTATCAATAAAGTGGAGCCAGACTTTTCACAGTGGTGCATGGTGGGAGGAGGAGACGCAGTGGACAAAAAGTGAAACAAAAGAGGTTCAAGACTGGATTATAAGGAAAATGTTTCCCCACCATGAGAAGACCCAAATAGTGGACCAGGTTGCTCAGGCTTTGTCCAGCTGGGTCTTGAAAATTCCAAAGGATGCCAGCTGCACAACCTGTCTGAGCAAACCTGCTCCACTATTTGGGTCTTCTCATGGTGGGGAAACATTTTCCTTATAATCCAGTCTTGAACCTCTTTTGTTTCACTTTTTGTCCACTGCGTCTCCTCCTCCCACCATGCACCACTGTGAAAAGTCTGGCTCCACTTTATTGATAACCTCCTCATAGGGACTGGAAAGCTGCTGGTAGGTATTCCCCCTGCAAGCTGTCTTTTCTCCAAGCTCAACAAGGCCCAGTCCCTCAGGTGCTCTCCCCTCAACCATTGCAGTGGCCCTGTGCCCAGCTCATTTTGGGTTTTTGATATCTTTCCTGGGGCGTCTTAAGCTTGCAGAGTAGTCTAGAGACAGTCTAAATAGTGCTGAATAGAGGGAGAATAATCCTTTGATCTCCTGGCTGTGTTT
>NW_020929754.1:0-12403 GCF_003984885.1 Neopelma chrysocephalum | reverse complement strand
ATTTAACAAACATTCTCATGATAAATGATGTTTATCAGACAGTGGGGAAAAAAGTCAGGAATACAGCTAAGGAATCAGTCACCTGAAATGAAAGAAAACACATTTAAAACTAGCCAGGTATTGGACATTTTGTTGTTTTTGATATTGGATAAATTAATGCAAACCAGCTTGAATAAATAAGTTGTTTGTTTACATCCTCATTTTATGATATGCTATCTATATTTTCATTGTGTGAATATTTAATATTACAGTATGCAGAAGGGATAAGAACAGTCATTTTGAGGTTAAATCAAAATGTGGACTATAGAAAAAAATTAGCAGAATTGTTGCTATGAATCCTGCAACAACAACCACCAGCCAACCAACCAAATCTAGAGAGTATTCAAAGACAATCCAGTTCTGAATTGATGGGTAATTCACTGAAGTCACTTAGGGAAGGTGTTCTGATCTGCTTGGATGCGGAGGGAAACCAGGTTCTAAAACATTCCCGTAAGTGAGATTAAGGCACAAACTAGGCCAGAGGCTGGATTCCAAAATGATAATTCAACTTTATTTTATAACACAAAAGAGCGGAGGGAAAGAAGGAGGATAGGAAAGTAGGGAAAAGCTAAGGGTGACTGTTAAAAGCACAGCACAAGAGTTACCACCACCATGAAGTGCTTCTCCCCGGGTTGTGTTGTAGTCTCTGAGGAGGGAACAGGCAGGCAGAGTAACACAGTAGCACCAGTCCCCTCAGCAGGCCCCGGTACCACCCTGGGCACCGCCCTAAATACCCTCACCAGTAGACCCTGATGCCCATTGGCCACTTCACCAGTATCCAAGGGATGGTACCAAAATGGACCCTGACTGTCCATTGGCTGGTTCCCCAGTATCCAAGGGAGATCTGCCTGGCACACCTTATTTGGGAGAGTAAGTACTTGCGTGTTCTTGATTGTAACAACTTTTTGCTTGCTAAGTATCTCCTGGAGCTTTTGAAAGCAGCTGAGCTCCTGCAGCAGCTCAGCTGTTGCATCAAGATGTTTTAGCTCTACGCTCGAGGCAATGGCAAAGCACACTCCACCTTTAATCAGTCCATGGCAGTAGGTCACAGCCAAACTGATGGTTTGAATAGTCCAATTAAATGTGAAGTTCCCCATCCTGCTTTCTAATATTTTTTTACCACCAGATTTTTAAGGACCTAATGTCCTGTACTGATCTGGCACCTTCTCTGTAGCTCAGCTGATCCTTGCAAAATTTTAATGTATTCTTTGGGGATTTTAATGGCCAACAAGTCTCTTCCTCAAACACAACATCAGTTGTTATTGTTTGCATTAGTATAAGGTTCCTGCTTCTTACACCGAAGCATTCAGGAGTGGATTCTCTATTCCTTTTCCTTCCCATGGAACTCTGAAGGATGTTTCCAGATGACTTCTATCAAGCTGCTCACTGCTTTAGTTTCAACAGTTGCTGACTGATACTTCCATTCAGCACATCCATCTCAAGAACCTTCACTTCAGTAATCCCTTATGTAGGCCCCAGATTTGATTTAGACACTATCTGCCTTGGATGACCTCCTTGTCTTTTATATGTCGTCACATATCTTCTAGGAGGATCTGCTCCATGACCCTCCCAGGCATGAGAGTTCTACAATTGCTTTCTCTAAATGCCCTCTTCCATCTGTACCCACCATAATGATCCTAAAAGCTCTCAATTCCAATTAATTTCTTCCTTTCCATCACTATTCTTCTTTCATTCTTTCTCCTTTATAATATTGGGATTATTATTATTTTTATTTTTAGCAGTCCAGGAGATTACTTCAGAGCTGTGCTCAACTCTAAAGTTGCTAATGCTATTTAGGGGCTTCTCATAAGTGCATATAATTATCAAACAGGGGGAAAAGCCCATAGTCAGAGCAGGAGCCAGGGGAGTCCTGGAGGCCTCTGATGATTTCAGAACCTGAGCCCAACTATCAATTTGCCTTTTTCAACCACTAAACTCAATTACTCAGTTACTAAACTCAGTACAAGGTTTAGGGTAAGTGACTCCTGAAATACAGGGTAATTTTCATTTCTGTTCTTACAAAGGATGAAATCATCCACTAACTACCAACAAAATTACAGGTAAACTCTTCATCAAATTCTTTTTGATGCAGAATTTCTGTGGCCTAAGTGAATCTGCAAAGATTTGCCCTTTGTCCCAGGTTTTTAAGTACACTTTGTAGTCTTTTACCCCTTGTCCCATGTCTTCAACCATAACCATTTGTTCTCACATCTCTGATGAATGGATCTCAGTCTTGGTCAAATTTTATTCCTCAAGAAAAAGTAACTTATTTAACATTGGAATTATTTCCTTATTCCTCTGCAGAAGCTTTTACAGTAATATTTAATCTGCCTATCAGGCAAATTAATTCAAATACATAGAACTTAACACATCTTAATTTTTTCAGCCATATCTGACAGCATAAAAAATCTGGATGCAGATTTTCCCACAGAACAGATACTTAGTCAAAACCAAGAGTAAAGAGGAATTCCTGGTGTTCTCTGCATTCCATGAAGATTGTGGCAGAGAAACACTGAACAGCTGTAAACAATCCTACTGGATATCATTTGCTCCTGAGAAAGAATCTTAGGACCTGGATATAAAATTAAGTGTTATTATGTCCCTAAGTGCCACTCACTTCAGCATCAGGATTAAATAAGAAAAAGTTCTTTAGAGAGTACTTACACTTTAAAGCAGAACACTATTAACAGGACTTGGTGGAGAAAAATACTTTTAAAAAAGTTTGACTGGTGAAAAATCCTATTTGAAATATTCCCAAAATATGTGCAGTGAAAATGGACATTAATAAAAGGGTTTATGTCATATTTTGGAATATATATGCATTTGTATTCTTTTTTTCTTTCTTTCTTAAGGAAACAACATTTAATTGTGCAACACCCTGTAAACTTTATTATTGTTTTCATTAGGCAGGACATCTACTGAGTACAAATATCACAATTTTCTTGAAATGTAACCTTTCTTTGAGTTTGTGACCTCTACTGTTAATGCTAAAAAACAATGGATCCACTTTGAATCCTTGAACAAACAAGCCTAATAATTTTAATTACTACTTTTAACAACACAGGAAGATATTTATAATTTTTGCTCTAATTCTATGGTTTAACTATAATCCACAGATTTCAGAGCATTACAATGACAAAATCTACACAATACCCTGTCAAGGAAAGAGGAGGGACAGAACATTCAGGAAGAGTATTCAGGATCAGAAATGCTATTCAAGACTGACAAGATGAAAGATTTTAAATTCAGGATTCCCCAGGGCTCTACCAAAATGTCTGCTAAGTTTTGCTGTGACACCCTTCAAGGTCTTAGCACTTTCTCACCTGCAAACCTGGAGGTGAAAATGAAGTAAAAAAAAAGACCCAGTAATGGCAAAGTCCTTTGAATGACTCCAAGCATCAGGAATTATTATTCTTGGTTTAGTACCATCTGCTTCTGCTCAATGATCATTAACATGAGGAATTCAGACAAACAACATTTTCCTGACCTGTCTGCTGTGGACAGGAGAGATTGAGAGCTGGCTGGGGCAGATCCTCTTCGTTCAGTTTGCTTGGCTTTCACAACATATTTCCCAAAAGAGACACTCACCTGGAGATGTGAAACCCGGACTCTCTGTCAAAAAGGATTTGGAGTGAAACCCTTCCTACTTTATCGTTTGTTTCTTCTGGCGTAATGAGAACAGAACGTAAAACAAAACAGACCAAACAGCAAAAGGTTTTCCATGAAGTAACCTTTTTCTTGTAATCATTTACGCCCTTGTTAATTGTGCATAATTTGCACCTTAACCTGAAGCACTTTGGATCTTCTTTTACCTCCCCTTTAACCATTTAAGTAGAACAGAAATTCATCAATGTCTTTCTCTTTCCACTCAGAAAGAATTTGGAAATATTACAGTGGTATTCTTTGAAGATAATGTATCAATGCTCTGCTGGTACCCACTACTGGACAAAGCAGGACAAAGACTACTTTTATTATTTTCCCTTTTATTTATATGTATCAAAGTATGGTAGTTACAATTTTAAATAAAAACAATCCTTTGTAGGCTCCTGGGTGTGTCCTTTCTCTCTCCCATTCCACACTCTTAATTATTTGCAACTTCTGTCTTCTGAAAATTTTTAGGTCGATGGAAAAAGAGGTTCCAATACCACATATCCTCAAGCCATATGGGTGTTTTCTCCTTTTTCTTCCATAGCTTGTTTTTCTAGATGTTTTCCTAGTGCTCTGGGTCATGACCACATGCCAAATGTGTTATGGCTGGTGCCAGTGATGGAACTTTTCTCTCCTTGTTTTCCAGATCACTCTTGTCCTTGTCATTCTCTCCCCCACTCTCTGTTCCTTAGGACCTTTCTCTGGATTTTCCCACTAACTGTCTTCGGCAGATCCTGAACAAACTCCACCTGAAAGGTAAAAATACATTCAGGATAATTTCCCAGTGGAAGGTAAGATACATTTTACTAAGAGTAGGGGCAAAAAGATGGGAAGCTGCACAGTGAGGGCTGGGATGATGGAATTCTGACTGAATGTCTTGCCCATTTGTGCTGGTGGGAAAACCCCAGTATTCCATGAAAGGAAAATTGGACCCTGATGAAGTAAAGTCACATGAGTATTGCCCCCCTTTGGGTCCTTTCGAGCACACACAGTGAACCCAAAGCTACAGCTGCAACACACCCTGTCATCTACTCTGGTTTTATTTAGCTGTTGTTGGAATGTTTGTCAGAATGCAGCTGAAAAAGAGTTGAGGCAGGACAAAAAATGCTCAGTTTCTGGTACAATTAGAAGACCTGTCTTTTGGGGCTGTACTTACCTTCCTTGGATACTTGTAAGGTGCAGTCACTTTCTTGACATGTTGTTGAAGCTCCTGAGTTAATTTTTCTGGATCATGTGATGCAAAAGCAGAAGCTAAAACAACGAAGGCTTTGACTACCTGTGTCACAAAAATTAAGGGATTCCATTAACTTTCAGAGGTGGGAATAAAGAGATATATTTCTTGTGAAAAGTGTCTAAATTCAGAATGCAAAAATTCAAGCTTTTTTTTTAATTTCCCTTTCATTGTCTCTTTGTGACAGAATGGTGTGTTATGAAGGCTGTATTCTGCAACAGAGAATTTTTTTCCACTTTCCCCCCCCCTTAATTTTATATCCTATTAAAGCTGAAGATCTCATCCCAGTTGCTCAAAGAAATGTGGCAAAGGTGAAAAATATAAAACAAAAATTGAACACTCCAGATACCATGGCTACCATGGGTTTAGTGACAAAAAGAGGAATATACAAATTCCATTACTTATGCAAAAGGATGCTACAATAAGTCTGAAAAGTCAAGTCTTTTTTCCTACCCCAAACCCCGCAAACAAGGAAATAATTCTGAAATTCCAAGATTGGTCAAGATATGGATTTAAAAAATGGGGTTTACCCCATTTCATTTGAAAAATCTGCAATTTATTGAATTCCAAGGAAACCTAGGACATATAGGCAACTTGATGCTTACAATAAAGGGCATTTCTTTCTACATCTTTGTTTTTTATTATTATTTCTTTTTACCTCCCCTCGGACTGGATCGGGACTGCTGACAACAGCTGACTCTGCCACTGCTGGGTGTTGGATTAATGCACTTTCCACTTCAAACGGGCCAATACGATACCTGGGAGGGAGGGAAGATGTGTCAGCTGCAGCAAGATGGGCCAGTCCATCGGTCTTTTCAAATTGCATTTTAACAGGCAAACGATCAAATCTAAAAGCAACTGACTTACCCAGCAGAATTAATGATATCGTCATCTCTTCCAACAAACCAGACATATCCTTCTTCATCCATAATTGCTCTGTCCCCAGTGACATAAAAATTTCCACGCACAGAGGCAGCAGTTTTCTCTGGATTATCCTGACAACAGTCAAAAAATGTATCTGATTGTTAGTGAAACATAACACACCATCTTTGCAGTGGTGCTAAAAACGAACAAGAAAATTGTTCTCAAAATGAGTTTGTTCAATACTACTGTGTGTCTTCAACTGAAAGAAACAGAGCCGTGTCAAATAGCAGTTTGGTGGTAGAAATATGTGAGATGGGGAAAAGAGCACTTGTGTATGTACAGATTAAAGCGTTAGAAAAGGCTGTGCTGTATCTCAATTCCCATCCCTCACAGCAAATGACTAAAATGTGTAGCCCCCTGTCTTCAGGGAAATGATTTTTCATTGCAGGGGGTTGCCACAATGACCTCCTGTCTACGGAAACTTTTTACCTTTAACTGTCAAGACCAAAACTCAAATGAGGTGACCTTCAGAAAAAAATTTTTTTCTTTACATTGACCCGTGGGTTACACAGGAAAAACATGTTGACAACAGACATAGTTAAAACCTGAAGTAACGATATTGAACCTAAAGAAGTTTTTTATCACACGGTGAGCAATTACGTTAGACAAGTGGTTGTTTGAGGATGCTACAAATATCCAAGTATTATTTGGATTCACAAGAGGATTAAACACAAAGAGATAGGTCCTCCAAAGCTTATTCAATATGATACTTCAAATGCAAGGGACAATAGGTTTGCCTGATTCTACTCTTTTCTTAAGAATATAAAACCCTCAGCACCACCACACAACCAGACTCAAAGTCCTCAAGTAACCTAGTGAGACCTTCTGAAGATCCTGGATGAAATCCTGCTCCGGGCATAAAGGAACAGAACTTTGCCTCAAGTCTCCCCTGAGTTCCTCAGCAGGCACAGACACAGGAGCTCAGGCTCACCAGGTACTCAGAAAACAGACAGAAGGGCCGTGTTGGCTGGATTCGGACAGCAATGCTGCCCTCTTCTCCTGCAGGCAAAACAGCCCCATGGTCATCTATGATCTGCAGAAAGGACACATCATTATTGCTGTGGTTAGCTAGAGGAATGAATCTCTGTTCCAGCACAGTGCAGGACAGAGAAGGGACACAGACAGCATTCCTTCCTCATCTACCCCAACTGCAACATATTGACGTACCTGCACATCGTAAGGGGGAACAGCTTTTCCCAAAGAGCCAGGTTTAATTTTCGTTCCTTTCATGTTGGCACAGATTGTCACCTGCAGAACAGATTTTTATTATTCTTTAAATTTTTGCAACACCTTGTAAATTTTATTATTGTTTGCATTAGGCAGGACATGTCTTTGTGACTTTGTTGTGACAAGGACCAAAGTACTGTGGTTCTCAAGAATATCAGTCTGGGATGTGAGCTGGGATGAAGTAAAGATGATGAAGGGATCTACTACAATAATTTCATTTATTGCAAACGTACTGTTTCGGTCTGGCCATAACCTTCATGGATATCCAGCCCTGTCTGGATTTTCCACTTCGCCATCACTTCAGGATTGAGCGCTTCCCCTCCAGATAGACAGTGCTTCAGACTTGTGAACTTGTAGCTTGAGAGGAATAGCAAATGAAATAATTTTCTTAGCTCCTAAGAAGAGCAGTGCGTGGCCTTAACTGAACAGCCTCCCTTGGCTTTCCAAGTAAGTACACTTAGAATTTCACAAGTTCCTTGGAAATGACAATAATCATCCTGTTACACAGACCTCGACTGGACTCCTAGAGTGCTTGTGTTACCACTGAAGATAAAATGGTTTACCTCTGTGTCACCAGAAGTGGGTTTTTCTGCTGGCACATGAGTGAGCAAATGTGTTTTCTTGGAAGAGCTGACATGAAAGGAGAAATCTAAACAAGTGCATCAGATGTTTGCAGGAAGCTGAGTTATGTACCAACATCCAAGATCAAATAAAACACTGAGAATTTTATAGAGCAAAAGTAAGCCTGAGCTCTCTGCTAAACCCGAGTTGATTTTTGTCAGGATGAAAGACCTATGTGAGAAGAATAAGTACTTTACTGAAGATGTGAAAACTCCTTACAAACCACTTCTCACAACCTGAGTATTTTATAGAGTAACAAACTGGTGGGAACAGCTGCCAAATAACTCTCAGCACATGAAACTCCTCTTACTGCTCATTTCATTCTCAAGCATAGGAGAACAACTTCACTGTACTTCAGTAACTCCCCGAACCAATGCTGCCTGAAACTTCATATAACTTTAAATTATGAACAATAAGTTCAGAGGAAGGGACAACTTAAAATAATCTCACTTATTTTCTCTGTGCTGTCTTTTCAAAGCCTGAGTGGCCTATGGTGTGACTAGTTATTCTCATATTTCAGAACACAGCTCTCTTTCCTGAGAGCACTTTTGCTAATTAGATTTCCTTTACCTGAAAAAAAAAATTAGAAATAAGGAACTTGAGGAACTAAACAGCCAGAGCTGTCACAGCATTATATCCCAGCCTCCCTCCTAGCCCTGCAGTACCTGCTCAGATCATGTTGGACCAGCATGCGGTAGGCAGTGGGAGCAGTGCAGAAGGTAGTGATGGGGTACCTTGAGAGAGTCTAGATAAAAAGAAAGTTATTTTGTAGAAAGAAAATGTAATGGTGGGTCAGAACTTGTAAAGGTGCAGGTGAATAACCCAAGAGGCCAATGTTAAGGAGAACTGGTCGGCTGACTGGTTTTGCAAAGTGCCTGAGAGGAGGAATAGGCGCTCTGGGAAGTAATTGAAAATTCAGGATAACAGCACCCTAATTTTGGTCTGTGCCATATTCTGATACTGTCCCATTCTCACACTGGGCCCAAAGCAGCTGGAAGCCCATACCTGAAGTGAGCTTTAGGCTCAATATGGGACAAGATAGCAGTGATTCCATGATTTTTATATCCTGCATCTTTCACCAGTTCTCCTCTACACTGAAGCCATGTCACATAGCTTAACCAGGAGTGAAAATACTTGTTCCTCTAGCTTATTGGGCACCAAAGGGAGGGAAGATTGCTTGAAATGTGGGGAGTACTATCCCTGCTGCTACAGAGCAATGGCACCCATGCACTGGAGCCCAGCTTGTTTGCTTCAGTTATGCGAAAGGGAAATAAACCTCCCAGATTAAAACGTTATGCTTACCTCTGCAATAACTGCTGGTTTAAACTGTAGCATGTGGTGTACAAAGACACAAGATCCACAGATCCATGGTGCAAAAACACTGCCCCAAGCTGCTTTTACCCAGCCAGTATCAGAGGTATTCCACATTATATCTGAAGGAGTCAAGTTCATCCAATGCCTGATGATAAAACAGAGGTGAAAAAGTTGCTACATAGAGTGTGAGAGACTTGGGCACAGTTCACAGCAGAACTCAAGGACAGGGCAGGAGGCTTCCATTGGAAGATGTGGTGTCAGGAGGCAGGGCTCTGTAGAAAGTTTGTAAGAGTTGAAAGGTCTTAAACATTTTCTTTTTCCCCTTCATTCCCTTCTGTTTAACATTTGCATTGCTTTTCTCCTGAGCAGTGCAAAACACCTTTGGCTTGAGTTGCAGAATCTGGATCAAATCAAAATACAAATTATTTCTATGGACTCCCTATCACCAACTTCCACCTCAGAATGCCTTCGGAAAGACATCCTTTGATTTTCATGAAAATTCTCACTCCTTAAGAAGCATAATTAAAAGACATTCATTGAAAGCAAAACAGCACCAAGCCACAGATTCAACCTGAACTGTAACTTTTAAGGTGTAATGCTATAGCCAGGGTTGCTTTGGTTTCTCAAGGAAGGTTGACCCAGTACTAGAGCACTTGATTTTCTCTGGTTTTGCCATAGGGACACTCCTTATTGCTCCTCTGCAGTCTGAGAGACAGAACATTGCACATGATGACCTCAACTGAGTCTTCCAGAAGCTTTTAACAATGGGGGTTTTACCATGAGAGGGGAAAGATGAGGAAGAGGCAAGATCCTACAGTCATTGAAGGCCTACATTTACTGGAGTTTTACAGTCACATTTTCAATGTAATAGGGATTATGTCACTTAATGAGGACACTGGGAGCAACTCCAAGGTAATACCTGCCACTGGTTGCAAATCCAATGCCATAACTGCTGTGGGACTGCACCACCATTTTTGGAAAGCCTGTAGTTCCACTTGTAAAATAGATCAGCATTGGGTCTTGACTTCTTGTCTTGACACATTTATGGTCAGCAGATGCCACCCTTCACAAGAAACAGTATATTAAAGTCACTATATGCATTTTTCCCCCAAGGAATCTGTATTTCTAAGGTTTAGGAGTTAAAAAGGAAAAAAGCCCCAAACTTTATGATCTCATTAAAGAAACAGATGCATCAGATACCACAGGCAAGAGATAGAGAACACATTTTGCCTGTCACAAGTGCACTCTGAATCACAAGGCTCCTGAGTGAGGAGATGGTGAAGGACCTGAATTTAAGTCCCTAAACCTGTGTTGGACAAATCTGTACTTAATACAGTGCAATAATAATGCAGTGAGTTGACAGAAGGATGCAAAAATGTAACTTATTTGTGTTATGGAAATGAACCCCAAAACTCAGCAATGTCACCTGACTGGTACAGCCTCCTTCCCCTCACAGGGATGGAGGTCAAACAACTGGATACTCACGCAACGAGTTCTTTGAGGTTCAGCCACCCATCCCTGCTCCCCTTGCCTACAATTAGTTTACTTTTCAGAAACTGGCTGTCAGGCACAACAGATTCCACTGCAGGTGCCAGTGTGTCACTGGTAATGATGCACTTGGCCTTCGAAGCCTGGAGTCGGTATAAGATGTCTTTGGCTGTTAGTTGGGATGTTCCTGGAATGAGGACAACTCCTGGAAAATAGCAACAAGCAGTTGAGAAAACTCAGCATTTCTCCAAAACACTTGATCATGTCCCTGTTGATGCTGAATTGTTCCATCATGGAAGATTATCAGTTTCAAAATGCAATGGGTCAAATCCTTCCTAAGCATTTGCAAAACTGCAACAGCAAAACAAAATATTGAGTAATTAACCCCTTTAATAATATAGTTACTGCATTAACACTGTCCAACCAGATAATGTATCTGCTCAAGGCTGCCCATTCAATCTTCACTGGCTTCAGCTGAGGGTGCTGTTAACTGAACAGCCTGTCCCTTTGGTTCCTGTGTGGGTGCTGCTAATTCTCCTTCCATGCAAAAGCTGAGTTATTCAGGTCACAGCAGAATATTCCTGCTTATGTTTTCTCCACATTAATTTTGCATATTGCCTGTATCTTCTATTTATGTCCTTTCTGCATCCAACACATCACTCACCTGTTCTCATACAGGCTACATTGAGGAGCCACCACTCAGGGACACGAGGCAGAACTGCTATAACTCTGTCTCCTCTCTGCAAACCACATGCCTCAGAAAGTACATTGGCTGCCTTCCTCGACAGAAATCCCAGCTCTTCAAAGCTCCACTTCACCTCCTCTCCCTCCTCATTTACCCACCAAAAAGCTGGAATTGCTGGTTTTCTTCCATCCTAGAACACAACAGACGATATTAAAGTCACAAGAAGGGCCTTAAAAGGTTTCATTTCAAAACAAAATAACTCCAGACTAGGCACATCCTCCCTGGTGACTAGTCTCAGAGTGATACCTATATTTCTGACAGGCAAAACAAAATGGTGCATTCCATTCTGCAGCTGATCTATCCAGTATCCATCAGGAAAACTGATTTGTGTCATCTGAGATTTGTTTCAATATGTCCCAATATAGGGTAGAGTCAATTTTCTTCCTAACCACTGATAAAGTGCTATGCTTTTTGGATTTGGGATGAAAATAATGTTGATAATACACTGATGTTTTAGTGGTTGCTAAGCAGTGCTTACTCTATGTCAAGGACTTTTCCATTTCCCACGCTCTGCTGACAAGGAGTTGCACAAGGAGCTGGGAGGGAGCACAGCCAGGACAGTTGACCCAGACTGCCCAGAGGGGTATTGCACACTACAGAACGTCCTGCTCAGTATAACCTGGGGGAAGTTGGTCTGGAGGTGCCAATCACTGCGTGGGCACTGTCTGGGGTGGTGAGCAATTGTGTTGTGCATCACTTAACTTTCTTGGGTTTTCTTTCTCTCTCTCTGTCTGTTGTATCTGTTGTCTCTTTTCATCACTACTACTACTGCTATGATGATTATTATAATTACTATTATTATATGTTATTTTAATTCAATTACTAAACTGTTCTTACCTCAACCCACGGGTTTTACCTCTTTCTCCTGATCCTCCTCCCCATCCCCCTGGGGGGTGTGCCTGTGTGTGTTCATGTCATCCAGTAGCTCTGTGGTACTTGGTTGCTGGCTGAGGTTAAACTACAACACAATGTCTAAAAAGTAAAAGAAAAATACTACCTTTTCCAGTTGTGACCACTCATCTAAGACATCACTTGCAAAGTTGAAGTATTCTGGCAGTTCCTTTTTACACTGGTTTATAGAATCATAATGGGAAATAATCTGAGATGTCAGAAGCCTGTTGTATCCATGGAAGGATTTGCAAGGCGACCTGAGAATCTGCAGACAC
>NW_020929753.1:0-5458 GCF_003984885.1 Neopelma chrysocephalum | reverse complement strand
ACACCCATCCAGGGATGAATTGGTCCCAGCCGTTCTAACCAGGACATTATCCACCCCTTATTCTATGCCATCCATGTCATGCCCAAATTAACCCCCTTAAAAACTATGTCTCTTTAAAACTATATACACATATGTACAATGAAACATTACGGACCATTCTCACTCAAAATTAGGTCCCCTTGTGGTACACAACGTGTCTCCCCATCTTTTTGCATTACCCACCAGGTGAAACCAGGTCCTTGAGCAAAAACAATCCCTCGGATGGGTTTGCCTTTGCTTGAGGTGGGACTAATCCAAACAGTCTTCCCTAACATACCTCTCATATGCACCACGGGGACTTTATCTCCATCTACAGTATGCAAAGGTTCTGATTGGGCAGGGCCAGCTCGATTAATGGAGCCTCGCGTGTTGACCAACCAGGTGGCCTTTGCTAAATGCAGCTCCCAGTGTTTGAGAGTCTCCCCACACAGTGCCTTCAGGGTGATTTTCAGCAGTCCGTTGCACCGTTCAACTTTTCCAGCAGCTGGTGCATGGTAGGGGATATGATACACCCACCCAATGCCGTGCTCTCTGGCCCAGGTGTCTACGAGGCCATTCTTGAAATGGGTCCCATTATCAGACTCAATTCTCTCTGGGGTGCCGTGTCGCCACAGGACTTGTTTTTCAAGGCCCAGGATGGTATTCCGGGCAGTGGCATGAGGTACGGGGTATGTCTCCAGCCATCCAGTACTTCCTTCTACCATGGTCAGTACGTAGCGCTTGCCCTGGCGGGTTTTGGGGAGCGTGATGTAGTCAACTTGCCAGGCTTCCCCATACCTGTACTTTGACCACCATCCACCATACCATAGAGGCTTCACCCGCTTGGCCTGCTTGATGGCAGCACATGTCTCACAGTCATGGATGACCTGTGAGACAATGTCCTTGGTTAAGTCCACCCCTCGGTCCTGAGCCCATCTGTATGTTGCATCTCTCCCCTGGTGACTGGAGGCGTCATGGGCCCATCGAGCCAGAAATAATTCTCCTTTGTGTTGCCAATCCAGATCCACCTGAGAGACTTTAATCCTGGCAGCTCGGTCCGCCTGCTCGTTGTTGCGATGCTCCTCATTAGCCCGTTTCTTGCGTACGTGAGCGTCTACGTGACCGACCTTCACACTCAGCTTCTCTACCCGGCCAGCGATGTCCTGCCACATCTCCGCCGCCCAGATGGGTTTCCCTTGGCGCTGCCAGTTGGCCTTTCTCCATCGCTCTAGCCATCCCCACAGAGCATTGGCCACCATCCATGAGTCAGTATAGATATAGAGTCTTGGCCACTTCTCTCGTTCAGCTATATCCAAAGCCAATTGAACGGCTTTAAGCTCTGCGAACTGACTTGACCCACCTTGTCCTTCGGTTGCTTCTGCAACTCGCCGTGTGGGACTCCACACGGCTGCCTTCCATTTTCGGTTTGTCCCTACAATGCGGCAGGAGCCATCCGTGAAGAGCGCATATCGTCTTTCATCTGCTGGTAGCTTGTCATATGGTGGGGCCTCCTCAGCCCGTGTCACCTGCTCCTCTTCTTCTTCAGAGGATAGTCCGAAACTCTCACCTTCGGGCCAATTGGTGATAATTTCCAGAATCCCAGGGCGATTAGGATTCCCTATCCGGGTTCGTTGTGTGATCAGAGCGATCCACTTACTCCATGTGGCATCGGTGGCGTGATGTGTAGCAGGAACTCTCCCCTTGAACATCCAGCCCAGCACTGGTAGTCGGGGTGCCAGGAGGAGCTGCGCTTCGGTGCCGATCACTTCTGAGGCAGCTCGAAGTCCTTCATAAGCAGCCAGGATCTCTTTCTCAGTTGGTGTATAGCTGGCTTCAGATCCTTTGTATCCCCGACTCCAGAATCCCAGCGGTCGTCCTCGGGTCTCCCCAGGCACTTTCTGCCAGAGGCTCCAAGAAGGGCCATTCTTCCCGGCTGCAGTGTAGAGCACGTTCTTCACGTCCTGTCCTGTCCTTACTGGCCCAAGGGCTACCGCATGGGCAATCTCCTGTTTGATTTGTTCAAAGGCCTGTTGTTGTTCAGGCCCCCACTGGAAATCATTTTTCTTCCGTGTCACAAGGTAGAGAGGGCTTACAATTTGACTGTACTCGGGGATATGCATCCTCCAAAAGCCCACAGCGCCTAGGAAAGCCTGTGTTTCCTTCTTGCTGGTTGGTGGGGACATGGCTGCTATTTTGTTAATTACCTCTGTTGGAATTAGGCGACGTCCATCTTGCCACTTCACTCCTAAGAACTGAATTTCCTGAGCAGGTCCCTTGACCTTACTTCGTTTAATGGCAAAACCAGCTCTTAGGAGGATCTGGATTATCTTCTCTCCTTTCTCGAAGACTTCCCCCGCTGTGTTCCCCCATACAATGATGTCATCAATGTACTGTAGATGTTCTGGAGCCTCGCCCTTTTCCAGTGCAGTCTGGATCAGTCCATGGCAAATGCTGGGACTGTGTTTCCACCCCTGAGGCAGTCGATTCAGGTGTACTGCACACCTCTCCAAGTGAAAGCAAATTGTGGCCTGCACTCCGCTGCCAAAGGAATGGAGAAGAAGGCGTTGGCAATGTCAATGGTGGCATACCACTTGGCTGCCTTGGACTCCAGCTCGTACTGGAGCTCCAGCATGTCCGGCACAGCAGCACTCAGGGGTGGTGTGACTTCATTGAGTCCACGGTAATCCACCGTCAGCCTCCACTCTCCGCTGGACTTACGCACTGGCCATATAGGGCTATTAAAGGGTGAGCGAGTCTTGCTGACCACCCCCTGGGTCTCCAGTTCACGGATCATCTTATGTATGGGAGTCACAGAGTCTCGGTCGGTGCGGTATTGCCGATGGTGCACTGTTGCTGTGGCTATCGGTACCAATTGTTCTTCAACCTTCAGCAGTCCCACAGCAGAGGGGTCCTCTGAGAGGCCAGGCAAGGTGTTCAACTGTCTAATTTCCTCTGCCTCCACAGTAGCTATGCCAAACGCCCAACGAAGTCCTTTTGGGTCTTTGAAATACCCACTCCTCAGGTAATCTATGCCAAGGATACACGGGGCCTCTGGGCCAGTCACGATGGGGTGTCTGTGCCATTCCTTCCCAGTCAGGCTTACTTCAGCTTCCAGTACAGTCAGCTGTTGGGATCCCCCTGTCACCCCAGAAATAGAGATGGATTCTGCCCCTACGTATCTTGATGGCATCAAAGTACATTGTGCGCCGGTGTCAACTAAAGCCTTATATCTTTGTGGCTCTGATGTGCCAGGCCACTGAATCCACACTGTCCAATAGACTCGATTGTCCCTCTCCTCTACCTGGCTAGAGGCAGGGCACCCCTAGTCCTGGTCATGGTACTCGTTGCGCTCTTCTTGTAAGTATGACCTGGAAGTCCCTTCAAGAGGATCAGACATATCATCATTCCTGGGCCGTCTGGAGTCTTGCCTACGAGAGACTGGAGCAGCATTCATCCTCAAAGAGTTCCTTGTGGTACTTGTCCCTCTTTTCAATTCACGTACCCGGGCTGCTAAGGAAGAGGTGGGTTTCCCATCCCACTTCCTCATATCTTCTCCGTGCTCTTGGAGGTAAAACCATAGATTGCCACGTGGAGTGTACCCTCTCTCCTTAGCTGGGGGACGCTGGCTCCTGATAGCAGAGACCCTTGTTTGTCCTGGTGAGGTATGGAAGATCCCTTCCTTAATTTCTTCTCTTAGCCTCTGGTGTCCTTCTTCAATCTTCTCTTCCAGGCTTCGAACATGTTCAGCCAGTTTGGTTTCCACCGATGAGACGTGGGCTCGTAATGGGGCGGTGACAGTGTCTTCATAAATCCTGAGTTTGCTGACCAATGCACCAACCTTGTCCTCTCCCTCCCTCCATTGCAGCGTTGCTAGGTAGCGGGAATACATGTCTGGCCCGAGTCGTACAAACTTCAACCACATCTGGGATGTGCACTGTACACCATCTGGACTTTTAGGAAATCTTTCGTCCTCTGAAAAGATTATCTCCAGTACAGCCAATTCTCTCAAGCACCGGATACCTTGTTCCATCGTGTTCCACTGTCCTTGCTGTACGTGGAGGTCCTCCTTGCAAAGGTATCTCTCCCTTACACTGGACAACAGTCGCCGCCAGAGGCTGAGAGTTTCCTGCCTCCTTCCAATCCCCTGATCAATGACGACATCTCGAGACAGGGATCCCAGTTGTCTTGCTTCACTTCCATCTAGAATTGTGTCGTTAGCGGCGGCATCCCAGATTCGGAGCAGCCAGGTCAGGATGGACTCGTTCGCCTGCCGTGTGAACTCTCTCCGGAGCTCACGTAGCTCACCCAGGGATAGGGACCGAGTGATTATTTCTGGCTCTGTCTCCTCCGGTGGATGTGAAGGTCCCGCCTCTTCGTCATCATTTGCTATGCGAACTGATTTGGTCTTCGATTTCCTTTTCTGGACAGGGGCGACTGCTATTGGTTTCTGTTGTCCTTCTGGCTCCTCGATGGTTTGTGTGGGCATGGTGCCAGTTGATTTATTTCTTACTCCCTCCGACTCAGCTGTAGTTTGTGTGGACGTGGTGCCAGTTGATTTGCTCCTTCTCTCCTCCCCCTGGCAGTGCTGTACCATGTCAAGCAGTGCCCGGTAAGCAGTGGCCAGGGCCCAGCAGGTTGCTGTGAGCTGACCATCTCTGGAGCTGCCAGAGCATTTTTCCTTTACCAGTTTTATCATGCTGACAGGATCCTGCAGTTGTTCAGGGGTGAATTTCCAGATCATGGGAGGAGAAAACTTCTCCAAATACTGGCCGATATCCTCCCACTTCCCGTGCCACTCAGCGTTATCCATTCCCAGGACAGGCGTCCAAACAGCCTCCCTAGAAGGCCCTGTTCTGACCCTAAGCATGGTGTAAACAGTACAGAGCAGACAGAGCAGCAGACAGAGCAACACTAACAATAACATTATGCCGTCCTTAGCATCAAAAGGAAAATCAATATTTTCAAAAACTGTTGTACCAGGTCTGAAGGGAAAGAAGGAGGTGAGAGGCTGGAAACCACCATTCCCCACTGTTCCCCCAAAGGGCTGGGTGCAATTTTTAATGAGGCCCCAGAGGTAGCAACCCAGACCAGGACAGGTAAACAGGACTGAATACACATTTACAATGAAACTCATTCCTTCTGAGGTTATGATGACATAAACATAGTATACTAGTAAAGCAATTTGGATCCCTCTCCCTGGTCTTAAGGAGAGCATTAAAATAGGCAAATAGTTCCCCATTTGTGGAAATATGAACATGCTCAGATAAAACACCCACGTGAATGCACCAAACAACATGTTGATCGGGGAGTTTCTGTATCCAAATACACAGATGCTTAAAATGAAATTGTGATTCTGACTTCTCTCTCTCTGGCCCCACGTTGGGCGCCAAAAATGTGCTGGTTTAAAAAGTTAACCAGCAAGGGAAAATGAACTCAATTC
>NW_020929752.1:0-668 GCF_003984885.1 Neopelma chrysocephalum | reverse complement strand
TGTGCTGGTTTAAAAAGTTAACCAGCAAGGGAAAATGAACTCAATTCAAAAGAGAGATTTATAAGTCAGAATAACAATTTATTAAAATAATGCAATAAGTACAATTATACAGACAGACAATTGGTTTTAACCCACAAAACCCAAATGTACAAACCCAGCACCCTGGGGTATGAACAAAAGTGGTGTACCTTGGCCCACCCCCCGAGTCCAAGGCAAAGGGAGAGGGGATAAAACCTGCTGGTGGGAGAGCTGCTGGAGTCTGGTCAGAAGTGGTGATTGCAGTCCAGTTGAGGGTGGTGGTCTCAGCCTGGTTGGGAGCAGCAGTGGTCTGCTGTCTTCCTCTGGGTCCCACGAGAGAGAGAGCCCCAAGGCTCTGAAACTCCCAGTTATATACTCTCCAGTTCAGGCGGGAGTGCTCAGTCCCTCCCTCAGAGTAGGGAATTCCATAAAAGGGCATGTGGATGCTCAGTCCCTCTTATCAGAGCAGGGAATTCCATATAAGGATATCAGAGCGGGGAATTCCATAAAAGGGTACAGGAACATCTTCCCACCTTGCAGGCCTCTACTGACAGCAGTTTTTGGGAAATGGCATGGAGGCTATAGAATACACAGTTTTGGGTTACACCCATCCAGGGATGAATTGGTCCCAGCCGTTCTAACCAGGACAT
>NW_020929751.1:0-761 GCF_003984885.1 Neopelma chrysocephalum | reverse complement strand
ACCATTTAGTAGGAACACACTGCTGATAGCTAAACTGTTCCTGACTGAACCAATGGATTTATGCTGCCATAAACAGCAATAACAGGGCAAACCTGAACTAAAAATTTGTTTCAGGTTTATTTGTTCTATATCTGATCTCTGCACTTAATTAAGAAGTGTTATCATACAGCCACACTGGTACCCAGCTCAGCTCTACCAACCGATGTTGCAAGGGAACTCTGGAAAGATACTCCTGATCTCTCTTTCTGCTCCTCCTGGAGTATCAAATACTCCCATTTTTCCCATAGCTATTCTCTTTAAAACACGTTCTCATAAAGAGAGGAGACTGAGTGTATCTGCTCAGAAAACAAAGTTCTGTTCACCTACAGCCACTATGAAAAGTTGAACACACACTTTATTGAGTGTAAGCACTTAACAGAAACACACCCCCAAGAGTGGACAGCACAGAATTGTTGCTGCTCCTGCTCCCTTCTTAAAACCTTTTTTTTTTTCAGAAAGGCAGCTGAAGTGTAAAAGGCAGTGCTTTTGTGCCAGCGCTCTCAGCTGTAGGAAACAAAGGATTTGCAAACCACAGACTGAGCTTTTATGTCCAAGGCCATTGCTCTGCAAGGTTCATACGCTGCTGCTCTACGTCTCAGTACAGAGGCTCCAATGAAACAGCAACACATCATTTCCACTGCTTCTCCACCAATTTATGCCCTTCTCCAAGGCAGGCACAAGCCATCCTATTGCTACTCCTACACTACAGGGTAAGGTACTTC
>NW_020929750.1:0-8077 GCF_003984885.1 Neopelma chrysocephalum | reverse complement strand
CACAAGCCATCCTATTGCTACTCCTACACTACAGGGTAAGGTACTTCCTTTATTCATTTCAAACTATTGCCATGATGACAAAAACATGTAAACACACCCTGTCTATCTGGCCATTTATTTTCTACATAAGACTCCTAGAAATGAAGAGACAGGACCTTGGTGAAAATAGGTGTAGAAAGGTGAACAAGACTGCTGTTAGACACACAACTGTGCTTTCTATGTATCCCTAGCTTTAACACCAGAACAACCTGAAAGAACATAAAGATGTCAAAGAGCTATTAGGAAGGCCAAGTAACAAGGAGAACTGAGAGAAATGTAAACTAAGCAACAGTCAATTCCTCTCTGGATCTTTCATACAAAAACCCCTTTCAATTTGACACAACTTAGTTGTCAGTAGTGGGGTAAGTTTAGCAGGGGGGCTATCACAAAATATGAAGAGATTAATGATCAAGACAAAAAAATCTGTGACTAGTACAACCCTCACACCAAGCATGCAGCATGGAAAAGATAACCAGACTAAAAAGAAACAAGCCTAAAGATAATTGCAGGTGGGGAATGCTAAATAATTGCAATATCTTATACTTCGTGTAACACCACAACAAGGAACAAGAGCAGATAAGCAGAGCATAAAAAGTGCATATACCCCCCATTCAGTTCAAACGGAGTTGAGGGGAACATTTAGCTTTCCTTTTACATTGCTTTGATCATTTTTTGAAGGACAGACAGTCAAGAGATAAGGTTTCTGGGAAAACCAGTTGACTGAAGATTGAATAAAAGCTGTTACTTTAATGATGCTGGTGTGTTACTGTACTCTGCTTGTATAGACCTCTCTTCAAACCAGAAAGGTTCTTTGTAAGAAGCTTGGCAAAGCATGGACTAAGCCAAAGAGTATTTTTAGAGCAGAAAAGCTGCTGGTAGAATTCAGACAAACAAAATAACAGGAGCAACAAGTTTCAAACAAGCTGGAAATACATATAACTTACAGTATGGTCACCAAGAATCAAAACAGCTCCCTAGGTCTCTGGTACAGCAGCTACAACAGCATATTTGAAAATGCTACTAATTGCTCTGAATTCTTCATCCTGAGAAACACTATAAGCATTAACACAGAGGAAATCTTTCATGGACAAGATTCTACTAGATGGGTATTGCCTCCTCTACAAACAACCCCCCCCATCCTGACAAATGTCTACCTTGATAAAAGCTGCATTATAACCTTAAGATATTTGTGAAGCTTTTTTGCAAGCATCAGAAAGCCTGACAACCATAATTACTTTCCATTAAATAATCTGGAAGTGTCTTTTACAATCTCTTGATACAAGTTTCTAAATTTGGTTAGATCTAAAGAGCTAATTTTGAATATAAGATATGAGCTTGAATTATTTCATAAGCATATATATTTCAGTGAGGACAAAGAAAGTAAGTTAAAAGTACTACAACAGACTACTATCAGTTAATACCTATTAATCAGCCGAACAGAGAACCCTTCTCACCAAGGCTACCAATTCGAATAATTGCTTTGGTGAGCAAAATGGAAGCAATTCTTCCTTTGCCCCGGTCTTAAACAATACACAGACAGGTTTTAGAAGGTAATCTCTTTGGTCCAACCTCTTCATCCAGGTGAAGAGACTCTAGCAGTTTTAAGCCATTGCAAAAGTTTGAGAGTTACACAGAGCCACATGGGTTGTTCCTTCATAAGGCAATTGCAGATTCAAGTTCACTCTTACCATTTCCGAAAGATCAGTTCCTTCCGAGCAACAACTATCCACGAGACATAGCAGGAGACACATGAATCTGAGACAGAAAAATTGATACATGTTCCTTATGTATCCTTTTCCTACAGTGTTCTGAAAGCTCATACTTCAGCTGTAGTCAGTAGGCTTGCATTCTTCATCCCTGCTACAATGCATTTCCTAGAGTCTCAACAGCTGACTTTTCTCGCGCCAACCCACCATACGTGTGCCCAGATTCAGAGACAGTGGAAGTCAAAGGCTTCATAAGAATTGTAAATGAAATTCAATTTCCTTTAAAATTTCAAGAACCACATATACTAAAAGATTTGTTTCACTACAAGTCTACTTTCCAGTTGAACTTGCACAATATTAAATCACCTGGAAATAAAACAGCATCAGCATTACCACCTACTACTGCTTTACGAGAAATTCTTGGGGAGGGATGGCAACTCACATAAACAGGACTAAGCTTTCATTGCAGAAGCTCTGTTCTACTCTTAACCATCACAAGTCCGGGAAGTTTGACTGCAAACACCTTTAATATGAATACAAAATTTACATAGGATATACATTCTGGGGAACATAACAGAGCTATTACAAGAGATTCTGACAGAACAAAAACATAAAGAAGGCTCTGTCAGGCCAAGAATTTAATGAGGAATGATTAAAAAGTTTGATTTACAGTTACAATTGTGTTAAGCACTGAAAACTTTAAGAATGTCAGCTGAAAGGCGTTTGAACATACAGTACATAAATCATACAATCCACACCATTGTAAATAACATATTTGAAGTATTTCATTTTACTTAACATAACAGAAAGCAACATAACATGTGCAAATGAGGACTCAATATATTGAATTTAAAATGTCTATGATAAAATTGACATATAATTTTACATTTAAGGACTACACAAATTATGGAGAAATTAAAAAATAACCTCCATGTTACTCCCATTGCTGAAGTATGCTTTTCGATTAAACAGAAAAAAACATACTGGGCCGATTTCCTCTCAAAATCATACCTGTCCACGAAGTTTAACTAAAGCTTTAACTTGCTCTATGTGTACAATGACACAGCATTTACAGAGTCTCCTTCCCCTTCTTGGGAACTGACAAACTATTACATTGAAAGGGTTCTTGGATTATATACACTGGTGGAAAATATTATCTTATAAAAAGGCACATACCTGTGATTTAAGGCTAGTACGGTATTTGTTTCATAGAGAAAGAAACATTTTAAATGAAATTAGTACATTGCATGGTTGGCCTCACTCAGCAAACCACTTGGTGCAAAGCAAAAATTTGTGCTCAGAAGCCTCAGACTGACAGTGATTCTTGCTTTAGTGTTTTTAACCCTTTGATGGAAAGATACATCTTTTAAAAAGGCATTTGCTGCAATTCCACTAGTCAATGAGCCATCTGCTACTGTTGCCTTATACGCAGATATTGCATATAGGCCTTATATTATTCATTTGCAAAATATTCTTTTAACTTCCTCCTTTTTTTAAAAGTCATATGAAAATTACTAAAGATGTTTTCTATAGTCATCTATAAAATACCAGATGTTGGTACAAATCATGTAAACCTCCACTTGGAAATACTTTGACTAGCCATCAAAATGACCAGAAATCACAAGCATCATTTGTCAGTGCAAATCTATAAGTTTTGTTTCCCCTCCCTCTTTCCCTCCCCCATCCCAGTTACAGAAATAACCACCAACCTTTACATACAAAAGGAGTGCTCTATATTTGAAATGACAGAAATTACATTTGGTTACCTTAAAGTCACCCACTTTCCCATCAAATTCAGTTTTAGCATATTATAAAAGGGGAAAAAAATTAAAGCTGTCCGTGCAAGAATCACTACAACAGTCCTTCAACCCCAACCCTTAATTATCCTCAGATTTGAAGATTTTTAGGTTAACATTGGGTCCTCTTCTATGATCTGATTACTGTTCTTCAAGCCAGGATGGGGCATCTGCTCCAGGAGTTTTCAATTTGATGTGGAACTGTTTAAGTGTCTGTTCAAGCTGCTTTTGATTCCCAGCAAAGTATGCTGCAATGGCATTGTGGAACAGAACAAGCTGATTGTGCAATACCTTAACCTGCAGGCAAGGAGAGAGAGAGAGATTAAGAGGAGGAAGCTGATGTTAACATCATCACAGGTCAGTTATAAAGAAACAGGTGTATTTGAGATGCTCAGACTTCATATAGGTTTATTTAATAGAAGTTTAAAAATACAAATACCAAATGCAAATACAGAATTCTTTAGCATTACAGTGATTTACAGTTTTCATAAAGTATGCTTAAGAGTCAATATCAACTCAGCATGCACAGACCAAACACAATTCACTTAAACAGCATAATGTTATCAAATATAAAAAGCTTGATTACAAGTACTTCATTCCTTGAAATTAGATGCCAAACCTCTAAGATACCTGCCTGCAGGCCAAGTGGACCTCCCTGAAACAGTACATGAAAAAGGCCTTATCTCAGTACACAGTTCATGTATTTGCCCCTTTGCAGAGTTGCTGTTTTCCACCTAAATAAAATTAAACTGTTTTTTCCCAGCAATATTTCTTGCCCACCTCCGGTAACAGAGGATTATTTACACCACTTCGTCAATATCTTGACTAATTTGTGCAAATTAGTAACAAAATACACAGGTCATAGCAGCAACCAAAACCTGGAGAGAAAGAGCACAAGGGCAGCTGGAGGGCACCACTGTTTTTCTCTTCCAGCCTAGTCTACTATGACAAGCTATAAGGCCTTGACTGATGAAGTCAAAGTTAAACAAATGTTACATTTCCATCCTAGCACACCAGGAAACCTGAAGTCATGAATGAATGTGCTGAAAAGGCACATGCAGTTTCTCCTGTAGCCAAAACCTGTCCTTTTTGTTCCCGAGTTTACTCTCAGCCCAGCACAACCTTATTTTTATGTCAGAGCCCAAATTCCCACGGTGGTGGCCCTGTGCCTGTTTTCAGCCTACAAGGTGTTGAGCCCAACAGCATTTAGCCAACATAGAAGAGAACAGAGGAACAAGGCGGCTGACTGAGCCCCACGGGAGGATGTGGCTGGTAGCAAATTAAGCTTTCTCTACTCAAATTTTGGATCACTGGCTCATCTCTCAGCACAATCCACAAGGGACAGTCTACTCCTGTCATGCTGGGAATCAAAACTGTCCTTGGGCCAGGTTTGGCCTGTGCCAACCAGTTGGCCATGCCTGTTTTAACAGGTTATTTGGCTAATGTGCTTTTCTGAAGTGTATGCAACTTGATACAGAAATACCATGTAGTCTTCATTTAACAGATCTCAAATTAAAAAACCCCCCACCATTACATTTGACATGCTATGACACTAGAAGACTGTAACATTTACTCAGAAATGTAATAAATATATTTTAAAAAATACTTTGAGAAAAAAGGGCTGTCTGTGTGTGCAGCCATGCCAGGATATATAAAAATTTCAGCACAAAGTTGAAACTTCTATCATTTTTTTAACTGAATAATAGATTCATTTCACAAATTAAGTTTTGACTGTAAACTGACAACTGTACAGACCTTGGTATCCTGCTTAAGTGATAACCTCTCTTTGCTGGCCCAAATTTTAGTCTAAGTTGCTCTGACAATTTGAAAACTGGTATCCCTGTATTTTCTCCCTATGTTTCTCCTAATAATTCAGGCTAATTTAACTAAATACATGTCAAAGAACAGGCAGTGTAAAATGATAGCTTATTCCATCAAGAGGTTCTCCAAGGAAATACAGGAGAGATGTGTATGGTTAGAAAGGAATTCCCCGTGCCCATCATAACCTGAGACAAAATACAAGTGGAAAGTGTCACAACAACATAAAGGGTTTACTTAAAAAAGTTTAGGTAGAGAGTACAGTGCTTTTCCTGAGCAGATTCTTTCATCACTGACATACAAGACTTCATGCAATCCCAGCTAGGAATTCTACACAGAAGTACACTCACTGTTATAGCACATTATTAAAATGCTACAAGAGTTTTACTCATACTGCTTATAGGAATTCAAATAAAACAGGAGTAATGAAGCTACTCTCCCAGCCAAAGTTCTTCAATCTGAGACCTAGTTTGGTACTTTGTTAGGGTAGCTTTTAACACAAAGCTTCTGTGAACTGCCCCGAAGTCTTCTATAATTTTATAAATTCAGTCAGGTCTAGGCTCAAGTATGCCTCATACACAGAGGCAGGAACTGACAGTGTAGAGGCAGATGATTTGAACTGAAAAAATATGTTTTGTTTTGGTGGTATTTTTTGAACTACCAGAGCTACCTCACTGTATGAGGTTCTATCCCCAAGCCAGATAATTGTGGTATAAGTTTTGTGATCGTTATCAAACTGGTTGCAGAGGTTCAAGGTACTACAGCTTCTGCTCTCCTCTTTCAGAAGCTGATTGCTAAGTGAATCGCAAAAGTGATTGTGGGATCTTCTTATCCACAGCTTCATTCAAGTAACTTTGAGATAAAGTTTCTAGAAAAAGACCACTTTAACTGTCTGACACTGTACAAAGAAGCTCTGCTATGAAGCAGCAGCCAGCAAAGAGAAAAAAGCTGTAACACCTCAAAACACTTGCTGTTCACTGCAAAAACACCTGCAATCACAGCAAAGAACTTGACAGCAAGTATTCACTTAAAGCCAAGTTCAAATTTACCCACTTTCCCCATGAAAGAGTCTCACGCCAGCTTGGGGAATAGGAAAGTATCCAACCCACTCCCATATCCAGTCACTGATTCCTACTTCCACACTGTGTTTCACCTTAGCCCTCTGTTGGCAAAACATTCACGCAGTTATGTAGTTAGTTGGATCAGGGAACAGATCTAGATTAAAATTAACCAGACAACAACATATTTGCTTTTACCTGGATCAGTTCCCCAATGTGATTCTCTACACAGCTGCAAAAACACTTTTACAAACAACAAAGGAGGCAATGGGGGGAAGGGGAGAGAGGATGAAGGGACCTCTTTTTTTTTGCAGAAAAGCCTCGAAGCAACTGTTAGATTACAGCACTCAACGCCAACTCTTGATCACCAAGCTGTAGCACCTATTCCAGGAAAGGCCTGTTTGAAGATTTGCCTTTCAATCAAAGAATGTTAATAGTATGCTGCTAAAATACAGGTTCCAATATATGGCTAGCATGCCTGTCAAAAAGCTATTGTGCTTTACAGTTGAACAACTTCTAAAATCATTGTTCCTTGTTAATTAACTACATATACCTATTCGTTCCTAATTATAAGCAGAGTAAGCACTCCATAATAGACTTGGCAAACTTATGTCTCAAACCAGAACTGAACTTTGTGGATAAGCATAAAAACCAGGCATGTCCTCCACAGGAGACCTTAGTCTAAGTTGACTTTTCACATTTCTTCTGGATGCAATTAACATTTCAGTTCTTTTTAAATATTGTCCTCTTCCCCAACTCCCACTAAATGTCATATTTTCCATGGCACAGTACATCCATGTTTCTTTACATCCTCCTCAATCAGACTGTTTCAGTCATCTCAACGACCAAAAATGCCAGTTTGTACCTCCTCACAACTATGATAAATCTTTCCCCTAACTTGGACTAAACAGTTACATTATCTGGGTTTCCTATGGATTGCATATTGCTTTCATTTGTAGAAGAAAGCAGTTAAGAATCAAACTCCTGAAGTACAACTCAGAGAAGCACAATCAATTCCTTTCTCTATGCAGAATGGTATTTGACACTTCTCAAGTGCATACAAGAGTAACAGTTTTCCCTTTCTCAAAAGGACAATGCCTTTTCAAAAATTTTTCAGTGATAGAAATCTAATCTAAGAACAGGCATCATCCTTACTAAAAAAAAAAAACAAACAAAAATATTTGTAAACTCCCGATTTTGAATGCTTATACTCGTTACCAAATGCTACAAGCTTCTACAGAGCTTTGCCATCTGGGGATAGAACCAATACAACTTTGTAGAAACATTAAAACAAAAAAAGTTCTAACTTCAAGATCAAATGCTGTAATAAAAGTGAAAGAAATCTTGCGTATCTTGGTTTTACACACAGAAACTTGCAATTCCAGCTTTAATGTAATCCAGTTCTCAGAACCTTTGGGGGCTTTTAATTGAAATATTAACACATGAACCCAGGAGAATAGTCACAAAGAGACTGCAATGTGATGCTTTTCCTGATATAGGGAAAAGCTAGATAGGGCCAGTGAGATTGTGGGTTCTTTGGTGACATTTGCAGCAACACAGACGAAGTGGAGCCCACCAGCCAGTTAAACTGGCTTCATAGGTTCTCTGCAAGCACCATTTAGTAGGAACACACTGCTGATAGCTAAACTGTTCCTGACTG
>NW_020929749.1:0-345 GCF_003984885.1 Neopelma chrysocephalum | reverse complement strand
GGTAACTGACCGTAGCAATGGGCATGTATGATGGTTGCCATGGTAACTGACAATACAAGTGAAAAGTATGATGGTTGTCATGGTAACTGACTCTAGCAAAGGGAATGTATGATGGTTGCCATGGTAACCGACTATACCAGTGGGAGGTATGATGGCTGCCATGGTAACTGACCATAACAACAGGAATGTATGATCGTTGCCATGGTAACTGACTGCAGCAATGGGAATATGTGATGTTTGTCATGGTAAATGACGGTAGTGACAGGAATGTGTGATGGTCGCCATGGTAACTGACCACAGCAATGGGAATGTATGCTGGTTGCCATGGTAACCAATCATAGCAAT
>NW_020929748.1:0-302 GCF_003984885.1 Neopelma chrysocephalum | reverse complement strand
GGTAACTGACCGTAGCAATGGGCATGTATGATGGTTGCCATGGTAACCGACAATACAAGTGAAAAGTATGATGGTTGTCATGGTAACTGACTCTAGCAAAGGGAATGTATGATGGTTGCCATGGTAACCGACTATACCAGTGGGAGGTATGATGGCTGCCATGGTAACTGACCATAACAACAGGAATGTATGATAGTTGCCATGGTAACTGACTGCAGCAATGGGAATATGTGATGTTTGTCATGGTAAATGACCGTAGTGACAGGAATGTGTGATGGTCGCCATGGTAACTGACCATAGCA
>NW_020929747.1:0-528 GCF_003984885.1 Neopelma chrysocephalum | reverse complement strand
AGCAATGGGAATGTATGCTGGTTGCCATGGTAACCAATCATAGCAATGGGAATGTATGATTGTTGCCATGGTAACTGAACATAGAATCAGGTCTTTATGCTTGTTGCCATGGTAACCGGCGGGTACCAGTGGGAAGTGTGATGTTGCCATGGTAACTGACTGTAGCAATGGGAATGTTCGATGGTTGCCATCGTAACAAACCATAGCAATGGGAATGTATGCTGGTTGCCATGGTAACTGACTGGAACAATGGGAATGTAAGATAGTTGCCATGGTAACTGACCATAGCAAGGGAAATGTATGATGGTTGCAATGGTAACTGCCCATAGCAACAGGAATGTATAATGGTTGCCATGGTAACTGAACATAACAGTGGGAAGTATGATGGTTACCATGGTAACTGACCGTGGAAGGAGAATGTATGCTGTTTGCCGTGGTAACTGCCCGTAGCAGTGGGAAGTACGATGGTTGCCATGGTAACTGACTGTGGCAATGGGAGGTATGATGGTTGCCATGGTAACTGATCGT
>NW_020929746.1:0-415 GCF_003984885.1 Neopelma chrysocephalum | reverse complement strand
AGCACGTGCAGAAGCCCAGGGGCACTTTTCCTGCCAAACACAAAGTCCGTGTTTCCAAGGCAGAGGCAGGTGATGCCGTGCTGGAAAACGGCGATTTGAGAAGGGCTCCAGGCACAGGACTGGCTCAGGGATCAACCCTTCACTGCCAGGGATGGGGGTTGCAGAATCAGGGATCAGCCCCTCTCTCCAGGGATGGGGGTTGCAGTCTCAGGGATCAGCCCCTCTCTCCCAGGGATGGGGGGTTGCAGTCTCAGGGATCAGCCCCTCATTCCCAGGGATGGGGGTTGCAGAATCAGGGATCAGCCCCTCTCTCCCAGGGATGGGGGGTTGCAGAATCAGGGATCAGCCCCTCTCTCCCAGGGATGGAAGGGTTGCAGAATCAGGGATCAGCCCCTCTCTCCCAGGGATGGGGGTT
>NW_020929745.1:0-410 GCF_003984885.1 Neopelma chrysocephalum | reverse complement strand
CTCTGCAAAGGGCAGGAGCTGTGGCAGTTCCAGCTCCTCTACACAGAAATGCAAGTTACATTTCCTCTGTGGAAACAGCATCTCCATAATTTTGGAGAGGAAATGAAGGGCTGCAGAGGTAATTCATGCTCCTGACTACATGGAAACAGGTGGTTATGGAGAAGAGAAAAGAGAGCAGGCTATGTTTTGGGTTCCCCCGCCTCACCATGCACTTTTCACACTGGATCATGAGCCCCTCGTCCTTGTAGAGGCCACAGATGGAGTGGAAGCCTAAAACTGTCAAAATTCATTTCTCCCTCCCAAGGGCAGTTCCAGCTCCTCTACACAGAAATGCAAGTTGCATTTCCTCTGTGGAAACAGCACCTCCATTTCCTCTGTGAAAACAGCACCTCCACTCTTCTGGAGAGGAA
>NW_020929744.1:0-410 GCF_003984885.1 Neopelma chrysocephalum | reverse complement strand
CTCTGCAAAGGGCAGGAGCTGTGGCAGTTCCAGCTCCTCTACACAGAAATGCAAGTTACATTTCCTCTGTGGAAACAGCATCTCCATAATTTTGGAGAGGAAATGAAGGGCTGCAGAGGTAATTCATGCTCCTGACTACATGGAAACAGGTGGTTATGGAGAAGAGAAAAGAGAGCAGGCTATGTTTTGGGTTCCCCCGCCTCACCATGCACTTTTCACACTGGATCATGAGCCCCTCGTCCTTGTAGAGGCCACAGATGGAGTGGAAGCCTAAAACTGTCAAAATTCATTTCTCCCTCCCAAGGGCAGTTCCAGCTCCTCTACACAGAAATGCAAGTTGCATTTCCTCTGTGGAAACAGCACCTCCATTTCCTCTGTGAAAACAGCACCTCCACTCTTCTGGAGAGGAA
>NW_020929743.1:0-1532 GCF_003984885.1 Neopelma chrysocephalum | reverse complement strand
ACATGGAAACTGCTGGTCACGGGGAAGAGAAAAAGAGAGAGATTCCATTTTGGGCCGCCCCTGGCTCACCATGGACTTTTCACACTGGATCATGATCCCTCGTCCTTGTAAAGGCCACAGATGCAGTGGAAGCCTAAAACTGTCAAAATTCATTTCTCCCTCCCAAGGGCAGGAGCTGTGGCAGTTCCAGCTCCTCTACACAGAAATGCAAGTTGCATTTCCTCTGTGAAAACAGCCCCTCCACTCTTCTGGAGAGGAAATGAAGGGCTGCAGAGGTAATTCATACTCCTGACTACATGGAAACTGCTGGTTATGGAGAAGAGAAAAGAGAGCAGGCTGTGGTTTGGGTTGCCCCGCCTCACCATGCACTTTTCACACTGGATCATGAGCCCCTCGTCCTTGTAGAGGCCGCAGATGCAGCGGATGACGTCCTCGTCCTTCTCGTGGCCGTTGTCCTTGTCGCAGACCGAGGTCTCGCTGCTGTCGGCCTCGCTGCCCGTCTCGCCCACGATCTCGTCGATCTGTGCGGCCGCCTCGTGCCGGGCGCTGTAGTAGGCCTTGCGCAGCCGGCACACGTCACGGCCCGTGGGGGACTTCCTGCCGTAGTATTTCTGAGGGGAGAACACACAGCCAGGGCTTCGTTTCCGAGCCCTGCGTTTTCAGGGTGCACCCAGGAGGGGTCTCTGCCCTGAGCTGCGCCCCGAACACCGCACGAGGGGCTGTGGGGTCGAAGGTTGGGCTCGATGAGCTCAGAGGGATTTTGCGACCCGGCTGATCCTCTGAAATGTGGGGTGCACCTCTCCATCCCGCTCCTTATCCTCACCAGGTGGGTGAGAAGGGATTGAGAAGGACTTGGGGGCGATGGGTGACCAAAAACTCAGCTTGTCCCGTCCCTGTGAGCTCACAGCCCAGAAACCAAGGGGACCCTGGGCTGCATCCAAGGCAGAGTGGGCAGCAGGCCCAGGGAGGGGATTCTGCCCCTCTACTCTGCTCTTGTGGACCCCACCTGGAATACCATGGTCAGTTCTGGTGCCCCCAACATAAGAAGGATGTGGAACTGTTGGAGCAAGCCCAGAGGAGGTCACTAAGTTGATAAGGGAGACTGGAGCCCCTCCCCTATGGAGACAGGCTGGGAGAGGTGGGAATGTTCAGCCTGGAGAAGAGAAGGTTGTGTGCTGAACTCACAGCACCTTCCAGTGTCTGAAGGGGTTAAAAGGAGGCTGGAGAGGGGCTGTTCCTCAAGAACTGCAGTGACAGGACAAGGGGAATGGTTTCACACTGAGAGAGATTAAATTTAGGTTGGATCTGTGGGAGAAATTCTTGGCTGTGAGGGTGGTGAGGCCCTGGCACAGGTTGCTCAGAGAAGCTCTGGCTGCCCCTGGATCCCTGGAAGTGTCCAAGGCTAGGTTGGATGGGGCTTGGAGCAACTTGGGATAGTGGAAAGTGTCTCTGCCCAGGGCAGAGGGGTGGGACTGGATGATCTTTAAGGTCCCTTCCAGCCCAAACCATTCCATGATTCTGTGATTCTCTGA
>NW_020929742.1:0-1333 GCF_003984885.1 Neopelma chrysocephalum | reverse complement strand
TACACAGAAATGCAAGTTGCATTTCCTCTGTGAAAACAGCACCTCCATAATTTTGGAGAGGAAATGAAGGGCTGCAGAGGTAACTAACGCTACTGACTACATGGAAACTGGTGGTTATGGAGAAGAGAAAAGAGAGCAGGCTGTGCTTTGGGCTCCCCTGGCTCACCATGCACTTTTCACACTGGATCATGAGCCCCTCGTCCTTGTAGAGGCCGCAGATGCAGCGGATGACGTCCTCGTCCTTCTCGTGGCCGTTGTCCTTGTCGCAGACCGAGGTCTCGCTGCTGTCGGCCTCGCTGCCCGTCTCGCCCACAATCTCGTCGATCTGCGCGGCCGCCTCGTGCCGGGCGCTGTAGTAGGCCTTGCGCAGGCGGCACACGTCACGGCCCGTGGGGGACTTCCTGCCGTAGTATTTCTGAGGGGAGAACACACAGCCAGGGCTTCGTTTCCAAGCCCTGTGTTTTTGGGGTGCCCAGGAGGGGTCTCTGCCCTGAGCTGCGCCCCGAACACCGCACGAGGGGCTGTGGGGTCGAAGGTTGGGCTCGATGAGCTCAGAGGGATTTTGCGACCCGGCTGATCCTCTGAAATGTGGGGTGCACCTCTCCATCCCGCTCCTTATCCTCACCAGGTGGGTGAGAAGGGATTGAGAAGGACTTGGGGGCGATGGGTGACCAAAAACTCAGCTTGTCCCATCCCTGTGAGCTCACAGCCCAGAAACCAAGGGGACCCTGGGCTGCATCCAAGGCAGAGTGGGCAGCAGGCCCAGGGAGGGGATTCTGCCCCTCTACTCTGCTCTTGTGGACCCCACCTGGAATATCATGGTCAGTTCTGGTGCCCCCAACATAAGAAGGATGTGGAACTGTTGGAGCAAGCCCAGAGGAGGCCACTAAGTTGATAAGGGGACTGGAGCCCCTCCCCTATGGAGACAGGCTGGGAGAGGTGGGAATGTTCAGCCTGGAGAAGAGAAGGTTGTGTGCTGAACTCACAGCACCTTCCAGTGTCTGAAGGGGCTAAAAGGAGGCTGGAGAGGGGCTGTTCCCCAAGAACTGGAGTGACAGGACAAGGGGAATGGCTTCACACTGAGAGAGATTAAATCTAGGTTGGATCTATGGAAGAAATTCTTGGCTGTGAGGGTGGGGAGGCCCTGGCACAGGTTGCCCACAGCAGCTGTAGCTGCCCCTGGATCCCTGGAAGTGTCCAAGGCCAGGTTGGATGGGGCTTGGAGCAACCTGGGCTGGTGGAAAGTGTCCCTGCCCAGGGCAGAGGGGTGGGACTGGATGATCTTCAAGGTCCCTTCCAGCCCAAACCATTCCATGATTCTGTGATTCTCTGA
>NW_020929741.1:0-417 GCF_003984885.1 Neopelma chrysocephalum | reverse complement strand
ACATGTGTGGGGAATGTGGGAAGAGCTTCAGGGACAGCTCCACCCTCAGCACCCACCAGCGCATCCACACTGGGGAGAAGCCCTATGAGTGTGGGGAATGTGGGAAGAGGTTTCACACCAGCTCAACTCTCCTCCTGCACCAGCGGACGCACACGGATGAGAGGCTCTTCTGCTGCACCGACTGCGGGAAGGGCTTCAAGCAGAACTCCAACCTTGTCACCCACCGGCGCATCCACACCGGGGAGAGGCCCTACAAGTGTGGGGAGTGTGGGAAGAGCTTCACCCAGAGCTCTACCTTGACCAGACACCAATGGACCCACCGGTAAGGGAAGCCCCTGCAAGTGCCCCGACTGCGGGAAGAGCTTCGGCTGCTGCTCCAACTCCATCAGCCATCGGAGGACCCCCATTGGATGATCC
>NW_020929740.1:0-448 GCF_003984885.1 Neopelma chrysocephalum | reverse complement strand
ACATGTGTGGGGAATGTGGGAAGAGCTTCAGGGACAGCTCCACCCTCCGCACCCACCAGCGCATCCACACTGGGGAGAAGCCCTATGAGTGTGGGGAATGTGGGAAGAGGTTTCAGACCAGCTCAACTCTCCTCCTGCACCAGCGGACGCACACGGATGAGAGGCCCTTCCGCTGCACCGACTGCGGGAAGGGCTTCAAGCAGAACTCCAACCTCGTCACCCACCGGCGCATCCACACCGGGGAGAGGCCCTACAAGTGTGGGGAGTGTGGGAAGAGCTTCACCCAGAGCTCTGCCTTGACCAGACACCAACGGACCCACCGGTAAGGGAAGCTCCTGCCAGTGCCCCGACTGCGGGAAGAGCTTCGGCCGCTGCTCCAACTCCATCAGCCATCGGAGGACCCCCATTGGATGATCCACAGGGACCCACGTTGGGCACAGACCTGGTG
>NW_020929739.1:0-817 GCF_003984885.1 Neopelma chrysocephalum | reverse complement strand
CCCCGGCAGAGCCTGGTGGGAGAGGCCGTTTTGAAGGGCTCCACGGCACAGGAAGGCAGCGGGGAGGAAAAGGCCCAGAGATCCCCCCGCAGGAGGGGCTCCAAAGCCAGCCCAGGGTGCTCTGTGGAGGAAAGACCCAGCCTGGGCCGGGAAGGCGGCCGGAGCTTGAGGGGGAGCTCTGAGCTGGAGGTCCATGAGCAGCCTCCCAGCAGGGAAAAGCCCTTCAGGTGTTTGGAATGTGGGAAGAGCTTCAGGAAGAGCTCTGACCTGCTCAAACACCGGCTCATCCACACTGGGGAACGGCCCTACACGTGTAGGGAATGTGGGAAGAGCTTCAGGCAGAGCTCCCACCTGATCCAACACCAGCTCATCCACACTGGGGCACAGCCCTACACGTGTGAGGAATGTGGGAAGAGCTTCAGCCAGAGCGTCCACCTCCGCACCCACCAGCACATCCACAGTGGGGAACGGCCCTACACGTGTGAGGAATGTGGGAAGAACTTCGGTGTCAGATCCCACCTGCTCACCCACCAGCTCATCCACACTGGGGCACAGCCCTACACGTGTCAGGAGTGTGGGAAGAGCTTCAACCAGAGCTCCACCCTCCGCACCCACCAGCACATCCACACTGGGGAACAGCCCTACACGTGTCAGGAATGTGGGAAGAGCTTCAATAACAGATCCAACCTCTGCACCCACCAGCGCATCCACACCAGGGAGAGGCTCTACAAGTGTAGGGAATGTGGGAAGAGCTTCACCCAGAGCTCTGCCTTGACCAGACACCAACGGACCCACCGGTAAGGGAAGCCCCTGCGAG
>NW_020929738.1:0-766 GCF_003984885.1 Neopelma chrysocephalum | reverse complement strand
CGTTTTGAAGGGCTCCACGGCGCAGGAAGGCAGCGGGGAGGAAAAGGGCCAGAGATCCCCCCGCAGGAGGGGCTCCAGAGCCAGCCCAGGGTGCTCTGAGGAGGAAAGAGCCAGCCTGTGCCGGGAAGGCGGCCGGAGCTTGAGGGGGAGCTCTGAGCTGGTGGCCCCTGGGCAACCTCCCAGCAGGGAGAAACCCTTCAGGTGTTTGGAATGTGGGAAGAGCTTCAGGAAGAGCTCTGACCTGCTCAAACACCGGCTCATCCACACTGGGGAATGGCCCTACACGTGTAGGGAATGTGGGAAGAGCTTCAGGCAGAGCTCCCACCTGATCCAACACCAGCTCATCCACACTGGGGCACGGCCCTACACGTGTGAGGAATGTGGGAAGAGCTTCAGGGACAGCTCCCACCTCCGCACCCACCAGCGCATCCACACCAGGGAACAGCCCTACACGTGTCAGGAATGTGGGAAGAGCTTCAGCCAGAGCTCCACCCTCCGCACCCACCAGCGCATCCACACTGGGGAACAGCCCCACACGTGTGAGGAATGTGGGAAGAGCTTCAGTGACAGATCCAACATCCGCATCCACCGTCGCATCCACACCGGGGAGAGGCCCTACAAGTGTAGGGAATGTGGGAAGAGCTTCACCCAGAGCTCTAACTTGACCAGACACCAACGGACCCACCGGTAAGGGAAGCCCCTGCGAGTGCCCCGACTGTGGGAAGAGCTTCGGCCGCTGCTCCAACTCCATCAGCCATCGGAGGAC
>NW_020929737.1:0-694 GCF_003984885.1 Neopelma chrysocephalum | reverse complement strand
GAGGAGGAAAGAGCCAGCCTGGGCCGGGAAGGCGGCCGGAGCTTGAGCCGGAGCTCTGATCTGGTGGCCCCTGGGCAACCTCCCAGCAGGGAGAAACCCTTCAGGTGTTTAGAATGTGGGAAGAGCTTCAAGCAGAGCTCTGACCTGCTCCGACACTGGCTCATCCACACTGGGGAACGGCCCTACACGTGTAGGGAATGTGGGAAGAGCTTCAGGCACAGCTCTTATGTGATCCAACACCAGCTCATCCACACTGGGGAACGGCCCTACACGTGTGGGGAATGTGGGAAGAGCTTCAGCCAGAGCTCCACCCTCCACACCCACCAGCGCATCCACACCAGGGAACAGCCCTACACATGTGAGGAATGTGGGAAGAGCTTCAGTGTCAGATCCACCCTCCGCACCCACCAGCGCATCCACACTGGGGAACAGCCCTACACGTGTCAGGAATGTAGGAAGAGCTTCAATGACAGCTCCACCCTCCGCACCCACCAGCGCATCCACACTGGGGAACGGCCCCACACGTGTGAGGAGTGTGGGAAGAGCTTTAGTGACAGATCCACCTTCCGCAACCACCAGCGCATCCACACTGGAGAACGGCCCTACACGTGTAGGGAATGTGGGAAGAGCTTCACCCATAGCTCTAACTTGACCAGACACCAACGGACCCACCGGTAAGGGAAGCCCCTGCGAG
>NW_020929736.1:0-567 GCF_003984885.1 Neopelma chrysocephalum | reverse complement strand
GAGGAGGAAAGAGCCAGCCTGGGCCGGGAAGGCGGCCGGAGCTTGAGGGGGAGCTCTGAGCTGGTGGCCCCTGGGCAACCTCCCAGCAGGGAAAAGCCCTTCAGGTGTTTGGAATGTGGGAAGAGCTTCAGGCAGAGCTACCACCTGCTCCGACACCAGCAGATCCACACTGGGGAACGGCCCTACACATGTGGGGAATGTGGGAAAAGCTTCAGTAACAGCTCCAACCTCTGCACCCACCAGCACATCCACACTGGGGAACGGCCCTACAAGTGTGAGGAGTGTGGGAAGAGCTTCAGGCAGAGCTCCCACCTGATCCAACACCAGTTCATCCACACTGGGGCACAGCCCTACACGTGTCAGGAGTGTGGGAAGAGCTTCGGTGTCAGATCCAACCTCTGCACCCACCGGCTCATCCACACTGGGGAACGGTCCTACAAGTGTAGGGAGTGTGGGAAGAGCTTCAGGTACAACTGCAACCTGATCCGACACCAGCACATCCACACCAAGGAACAGCGCTACATGTGTGGGGAATGTGGGAAGAGCTTCAGGGACAGCTCCACCCTC
>NW_020929735.1:406-5144 GCF_003984885.1 Neopelma chrysocephalum | reverse complement strand
TAACGGTGGATATTTGGGAAGGGGAGATCCTTCAGGCCTCGTTTTAGTCCATAACCTGGAAGGAGTATGCCCTTCCACCCTCCCCCCGCCACGTGGCCCTGGGACCCCAAGACGGAGCACTCACCAGACCACCAGGGGAGAGAGGACGAAAGAGAGGGTTTAATTGTGGGAGGGGGCTTATATAGCCCTTGGGGACCAATCACAGGTGAGGGGTCACAATCAAGGTAAGGGGTTTACAGCCAATAAGGGAGGGGTTAACAAGGGACCAATGGGAACACCTTGGGACATCTTCCCAGGACACTCTGGCCCGAGAGATAAGGGATTTACAGTGGAGGTATAGGGGAAAACGCAGTGGCTCTGTAAAGAGCCCTCTTAACATGAGTTTAAACAACATTAAAAACTTCTGCTTCATCAGTCCACCTTTGGCAGGATTCTTTCCAACATCCATTGCTACATCTCTTCCCTTTTTGTTTTCTAAAGCAGGATATGCCTTTACTGATTGAAAGGTTCTGGCACAACTGTGTAGACATGGAAAGACACACATAAAAAGAAACACTACGGAAAGTCCCAGTATAATGACCACAATAATTTTCTTAACGGTGGAGGAAAGGCCTTTAAAGGGTAGCCAGTTGAAAAAATCATCAAAGGTCAGAGGATCAGATTGTTTGATTTCATGAACTAAGGATTTAAGCTGATTAATCTGGGAGTGGATAGATTGGGAGTGATCGGAGAAGTTGAGGCAGCAGAGGCCTTCAAACTCCTGACACCCATGGCCATTTACTAGGAGGAGAAAATCTATCGCAGCACGATTTTGTAACAAAGCTTTCTTATTGGTTTGAGTATCTTGTAAGAGATCGTCAAGAGCAGCACTGGTAGCATTGGCTTCTTTTGCTAGCCAACATCCCATTCTGGTAAGGAGAGTTAAAGCTTTTGTGGAGCTGACAATTGGAAGTATACCACTTAGGATGTTTGCAGTGTCTGACCAGAAATGCATGTTGGAGTTGCATTCCGCTGTGAATTCATGCAAGGACTGCAATTTTGCTAAAGGATGTTCTTCATCTGGAGGTGGAGGTGCTGCAGCCACAGGGACCTGCACTGCTTTAGGTGAAGAGAGGGGTTTTGGTTGTGATGGATAGAAGTTAAGAGGTGGGTATAAACCTTGGAATTGCCGGCGGACTCTATGATGTGAGAAGGGTGAGGTTCTTTGGAGATTACTGTTTCTTTTTGCACGATTGTTGGGAGGCTTTACAGGTAAAGATTTCATAAGGGTAGCTGGATTGTACAGTGCTAATTTTCCAAATGTGCATGGGCCTCCAGCAGCTAATCTAGGAATCATATTCCAGACTCTAAGTCCACAAATTAAAAAGACTCCTTTTGGAAGAATAACTGAATTTGGGGTAGCATGTATCTGGTAAGGGACCTCTTCCTTGCACCAGAAACTAAAATTTGAATAAGGTCCATAAGAGGTGACATTAATTAATTCAGAGGAGGCCACATGTTTGTTGTGAATGAAGTAAAAACAGAGAGGAGATATAATACTTCCCAAGATTTCTAATTCCTCAGGTCTCTGCCACTGATAGCTAAATGTCTGTCTGTCATGTGAAGTTTTTGCTGGTCGTGTGAGACAGTCTAAGAATGGATTTTTAAACTGATCATGGTCATCACACCAGGGGATATATTGATTTCTAAAATCACCCCATTCTCTGGGTGTCCAGGGGATTCCTACGAGACAGGTTTTAAAAGGGTGAGAGGGATCTAAGGTAGAGAGACAGATAGAGTCAGTATTCAGTGATTGTGCCAGGTTCAGCCATACATTTTGGCCAGAGAGCATTACCCAATTTGGAATTGTTGGAAGAGATGTAGCAAGGGCTCCTGATGTTAAGTCCTTCTGATTTGCTGATGTTATGTTGACAACGAAAAACAGGATCATTCCGAGGTTGATGCTGATGGGGGATCGCTTCCTGTAGCTGGTGCTGGATCCGTTGGTGCTGGATCTGCTGCTGGTTGAGCTGGAAGGGAGACTTCTTGGTGGATCCTTACTAGTCGGGATGGTAATCATCTTGGACCTGCTCCTGTGAAAACGCAAAATGTACCCTCTTCCCCAAACAATTAGGGAGACAGGACTGAACCATTCTCCTGTTAAGATATCCTTGTATTTTACCTTAGCCTCCCCCGTTTTTAATTTTCAGCTCCAAAATGATGTTTAACAGGCAAAACATCCTCATGCAGAAAGGATGTTTCCTCTGTAGGATTAATAATAATAATTTTTTAAACAGTGAAAACAACTTGTGATTGTTTAAATCCTTTAAGTATGCAACTCACAACTCCGACAACATGTAAAAAACCTGTTGAGAAACGAAAAAAAGATTGTATCCAACTGAGATTTCCCAAAAGAGAGTGCAGATCGTTTAGTGTTTTTCTTACGTGAGAGTGGGTTTCCCTTTTTGTCAAACAGGGACCTACATTGCTTAGCCCAATGAAACCCTTTTTTACATTTGGGGCAAAGGCCTGGATGAATGGTTTTTTGAGAATTGGGGGTTTTAACTTCTGGGCATTTAGCCTTTATGTGACCAGGATGTTTGCAGTTATGACAGATAATTTTAGAGTGGTCTAAGGCTGCTGCTAAGACTTGGGTCATTTTTTCTGCCATTTGCTGAGTGGCTTCTGCAATTTGATTACCCAGTTGTGTGTTAGCTTCAGCTAACTGGCTAGTCATAGACACTTGGGCTTGGACCAAACTATTTGCCAATTTATCAGTAGGGCTAATGTCTTTACAAGCTTTTACCATGTCCATAGGAGAAGGGTCACGAAGGTTTCTAAGTATTTGCTGGCACTGTGCATTTGAATTGGAGATAGCTAGCTTCAAAAACAAGGCATCTTGTGCTTCTTTCCCATTAATTTGTTTTTCTATAGATTCCTTTAAGCGTTCTGCGAAATCAATAAAAGATTCATCAGGTTTTTGAATTATATTATGGAAAGGTGGAGCAGTTTGAGAGGCATCAGCTACGGATTGTAGAGCTTGGAATGCCATATTTCTAGTGGCAATTAAATCTTGTTTGGGAATATTTGCCTGATCTGTATTTGCAGAATAATGACCATCACCAAAAAGCATTTGTATGGTGGCTTGTATAGGTCTATGGGAGGTAGGACTGGTTTCGTGAGCATATTTTCTAATTAAAGCTTTCCATTCATCTAAAAATAATGTAATTTGTACTTTACTTAATAAAGCTCTCATTATATCTTTTATATCATTTGGAGTAAGTATGAAAGTGGCAAATAAGGACGAAAGAATTCCCATAGCATAGGCAGAGTTTAAACCATAAGTAGTCACTGCTTCTTTTGCATCTTTGATAATGGGTATGGCTAAGGGGTCCCAAACAGGGGGTCTGTTGGGGGTGTAGAATACTGGAAAAGCTTGCATTAAAGTTAAACCATTAGCATGATTAGCAATACTATTAATACCATTATAATTACTGGCATGGTTGGTTCCTGTGGAAGAAAGAAAAGGGTTAGTTGGAGAAACAGAATTGTTAAAATCATTTGGCATATTTGAAAATGGATTATTGGGAGAATCATTAAAGTTGTTTGATGAGTCTGGTTCTGCTGCGTCAGTTGCAGCCAGTTGTACGCTGTAAGAAGTCTGATGTCTGTTCGTGCAGTTGTTCTGAAGCTGTTGGCTTGTTTGCTTGTCGGTGCACGCTGTAGAAGGTGGCTGCGAAGAGTTAAAGCTGCAAGGTCGATGTTTGTCTATCGCGGGTGCCGAGCATCTGCAGGGCTGGGGGGTAGGTGACGTCATCTCGTCCCGCTCGGCATCCATAGGGAATGTGGAAATTCCGGCCGCTGCTCCGGCGTGGGTGGAGGCTGGAAGGTCTCCACCTCTTTTGTTTGAGCACGCTGGGATGGTGGCTGGAGGCTGTTGCTGCCCTGCCGGGGGCTGCCGGGCCGACGAAATAAAGTTCTGTGTCTCTGGATAAATACTTAAAGCGCAGTTGTTAGTCGGGTGAGGAAGCCCCGGGTGCGGGAACGGCAGGACGGGCTCTCCCGGTGCCAGAGGAGGAGGAGGGGGGTTGCGGGCAGGGACCTCGTTAGAGCTGGCTGCGAGCGGCTTTTCTTTCCCTCCCTCCACCGGCGGCTGCAGCAGAGGAGCCCGGGCCAGGGGTGCCGATCTGTGTCCGACCTGCACGGGAGACTGAGGCTGGCCAATTCCAAAGCCTCCTGCCGTATCGGGGACCGGCTCCGCGGCCCCGCCATGTGCTGACCGCGATGGGGGGGGTGGAGGGGGAACGCCAGCCCAGGGGTGCCGGTTGGAATTTCTGTGTCCTTCTTCCCCCGCCTCCCTCGGCAAATGTATTTTCCCCGCCTCTGTCGCACTCACGAGGGAAGCCGCGTTGTTTCCGCGTTGGGGCTCAGCATCTTTTTGTTGTATTTCGAGAATTGCTAAGATATGGGTCCACGCGATGTTAGCATGTACTGCTGCTTCATCGTTGGAATTTGCAGCCATCCAAATCTGTCTACCTAACAAGTCCCAATCTTTGGTAGTGAGGCAAAACGGAAGTTTGAAAGCATTTTTTGCCATAACTTTTGAAAGGCATTTTAAGGCTTTTCTGTTAGTAGATTTGCCGTTATAAGTCAATAAATTCTTCAAATACTTATAGTTCTCTCTTTCGGTCTTAGTAAGGCATATACCCATGTTTTTTTTTTTTTTTTTTTTTTTTTTTTTTTTTTTTTTTTTTTTTTT
>NW_020929735.1:0-306 GCF_003984885.1 Neopelma chrysocephalum | reverse complement strand
TTTTTTTTTTTTTTTTTTTTTTTTTTTTTTTTTATATATATATAAGGGAATATTCCGGGTCTGCTCCTTACCTGATGGCCTCAGGAAGGTTGAAGTATTCGAAACAGGCTGCTCTCTTGCGGTGATGTAGCCTGCCAATACTTTTACGCTTAGACGCCGGTCCACCGCCGGACACAGGAATCGCCCCTTCCTGTGCTTTGAAGCTGATTAAATCTTCATAGAAGAGCTAAAACAGCCGTTGCCTCACCGGGGCACCATTTAACGGTGGATATTTGGGAAGGGGAGATCCTTCAGGCCTCGTTTTAG
>NW_020929734.1:0-7323 GCF_003984885.1 Neopelma chrysocephalum | reverse complement strand
AAAGAGGGCAGTTTGAGATTAGATATTAGGAACAACTTCTTTATTCAGAGGGGGGTGAAGCACCAAAACAGGTTGCCCAGAGAAGCATCCCTGGAAGTGTTCAAGGCAAGATTGGACAGGGCTCTGAACAACCTGGTCTAGTGAAAGGTGTCCCTGCCCACAGCAGGGTGGTTGGAACTAGATGATCTTTAAGATCCCTTCCAAAACAAATCATTCTCTGATTCTATGATATGCACTTCACAAAAATGTTATTTGTATGTACATCCTTCAGTAATTGTGGGACTGCACAGAGCTGCTATCTCTGATATTGGCAGTGATACTTCTATGGCACTTATGTGTCTAAAATAAACCAAAGATACGTAGAGAATAAGATATGTGAAAATTGGGAACTGAGAGGGGAGTACAGTGTGTTTTCTATCTGGAAGATATAGTTGAAAAAGCCTGAAGATGCAAGAAGCATCAAATGTTATGTCCAAAATTTAAACTCTAATTTTCTACCAAAAAGATGATAAAAAAAACCTGTCTACGATAAAATATTAAGGTTGTTGGAGTTTTGTGTGTCTAAAATGACTTACCCTATTTTACAAATTCCCTAGAATTGCTTGGGAGACTGTAATAGATAGAAAGCCATTCCCTTGAAAGCATCAGTTCTAATTTTCCCAAAGTGATATCAGTCACTAACTTTATTACTTGTTTGTATTTAATTGATTGTCTAAGTCCAGTTCTAGTGAGCGTGTTATAACTGGCCTTGACTCGCGCCAACTGACATCCAGATCAGGGGGCTCAGAAAGACCACGTTGGCCTGAATTAGCCTAAAAAGAGATTGTATCCTATGGGTGATAATGGAACTTCAACACTTTGAAGCCAAGATTCGCTACTCTGCTTCCAGCATGTGCCACAAACAGGATGAGTCCTCCTTGATCATGGAAGACACCTTTTTGGCCTGAAAAACCATCAAGTCAAAGCTGACTCTGGTTTTGGGGGTCATAAAGGATGCAATGGCCCCTACATAGGGGTTAACACTAAAAGTTTAGAGCCTGGAAGAACTGAATGTTGATGGATCCTCTTTGATAGCAAATAGCAACTGCAAATAGCAGTTGTTTTTTTCTGGTCCTTTCATTCCAAGTAGCTGAAAATCAGTCCCAGGCCACAGGCAGTGTTACAGTTACCTGCATATAGGTATATCTTTTTTTTTCAGGAAAGAAGGAGGTTTTGGTACATATTCTGCTGGCCAAATGCCAGAATCCTTTCTGACCTGGTCCTAAGCATCCAGATTGCCACCATCAGGCACCTGGCAGCAAGAATTACATAGCTTGAGCAGATCCGCTGTCCTCCTTCTGAATGCAGAAGAAGCCTAGAAGACTAATTTGGCCTAATCTTTTGGTGGCTAAGGTTATGCAAACTGAACCTCACCCAGAAAAGAGCAGGAAGGGAACAGAAAGGCAGCTACTCCTATCACCATTGCATAGTACCCATTAAATGTGGGATTTTACACTAACATATGTCCAGAAAATGATGACGTTGCCAAAAGAAGTATTAAAGAGGATAAAACTATGTGCATTTCAGGGGGACAGGAAAAAAATTAGGGACGTGGCAAAAGGCTGACACTGGAAAAGCTTTGGGGAACTAACTAAGCTTGTTGGTATCCGGAGTTATCTCTCCTAGGTTAGAGGACTTTCATGGCAAGACAAATGAACAAGAGTGCAGGTTGCCTTTATTGTAATGTTATGGAGTAAGTACTTCAAAAATCACTAGGTTTTGTTGCATAGTTGAATTAATCACCTATGAGGGCAAAACTGAGGAATTCCAGTTTGAGGAGGGAAAAACTGAAGGTCTGAAGGATACTCTCCAAAACCAGAATAAAAATGTAGCTGGTTTTGTGAAGAAAACATGTAAGAATAATTACTACGTGTTGCTGCTCTGCAACACAACTCACCATTATAAAGGTGGAAAGTGCTGAGATCACTTTCAGAAAATCAAGCCAGTAATTTAGCTTAATAGTCTTCTTTTTAAAAAGCTTGCCAACAAATGATAATTTTAGCCAACAATTTAGTAACCAACTTCTGGTTTGGGTTAGGCGTGTTTTTTTCTTGTTTTAATAACTTTTGCAATGGCTTTGACTGACTGAATAGCCCAGCTATTAAGTTAAGGGAAAGGAAAAATAAAAAAACTAATTGAAGCAGACTTCAGTGTCTTTTGCATTGAAGAATTTCTGAAACAGAAAGGGAAAATATCAGACATTCATTCTTTCTTGATTTCTGTGTACTTTCTTCCAGAGGCAGCTAAATGCAGGATGTATATCGGCAACATCATTAATACGGTTGAACTCTTCAGAAAGAGATGAACTGGCAGGTGTAAAATTTCTTTCCAGATCTCTTTACAGGTTGGTTGATGCTAAATAACAATATGCTACCATCTACATAGAAAATGGAGTGCACACTGGCCTACATCTAAAAGAAAAATATTTTCAATCAAATATGACAAAAAATAACATTTTAAAAGAGAGGGATATATATGTTATATATTTAATATATACAATGATATAGTTAGAGGAGGAAATAACAGCCTGTGCTGTAACTGGCCAGGATAATAAATATAAGAGTCAGAGTAAGTATCAGCTGAGATTTGAAAAATTATTCAGCCGAAATCAGAACACACTGAAACCTTCTCCCCACCCTTCAGGTGTGTTTGCAGTTTGGTTTATGACCTCTCCCTTCTCACTGAAAAAGGCCAGGTGAGTATGAATGCACATATATATTTATATAAATATGCAGAAATGTATGCACACCACATACTTTCTATATAATACATATATATATACACAGTATATATTATATATACACACACATACATATGTCCTTAATTGTGTGACAGGAGTCATCCAAGGTTGGAGAAGCAAGTTATGCAAGTATTACTCACCAACCTCTTTATCTCTTGAATTAAGTTAACCACAACCTTTTCTACATTAAATACCAATATTTCTCTGAATCTGGGGCATGAGTTTAAAAAAAAAAAGTACTAGCATAATGTTTCCCATGAAAATGGAGGTTGGCTATTTCCCTAGATGCATTTTTGCAGGCATGTAAGCTCTCGCATTTAATGTTATTTTTCACCAAGCTAGCACATGTGGGTGAGAACTTGAGCTTTGCTTTCCTTTGGCCTGGTAGCTGCTCTCCTTACAGCAAAATTAGATAATAAAATCTCTCAGGCATCATCAGTCTTTCACTACCTAACCACAATTACCCTTTCTCCTGGGATGAGGTCAAGCTTTCCCACACTTTACTGAGGGATCCCCTCCCACTCCCCTGAAAATTTCTACTGACATAAAGCAAGGCATCATTAAGGACACGTGGGTATGCTTTTGACATGTAGCTATTTATATTTAAATAAGCCTAATAGATGTGCTTGGATCTGCCTATCAAATCCTGTAAACCCTACACTAAGCTTGCTTAAAGGTAGGTCAGTGACTTTTATAGAGACACCAGCATCACTTTGGGAAGAAGTGGCAGTTTTATAGCTCTAACAGCCCAGCTGGAGTCATACTGGTATTTCCAGGAGACAAGCATTTGTAAATCTGATGAGCTCTGTAAACTTCACCACACTTAGATAAATCCTTGTCATTTCTCTGCAGAAAAAGCATGATACAGGTAACACTGACCCACAGTTGTAAAGTATACCGATGCTGAATTATGGTGTTGATAGGGAAGAGAAATAGATTTACGCATTAAAAGTAAAATGTGAAACTTTGCAAAAACTGGTTAGTTGGCAAGCTCCATTTCAGTTTTATATGTGAACTGTAATCATATGTAAAGTAAAACACAGGTTCCTGATAGGCATACTCACACTGGAAGAAAACAGTGAAAAATACCAACAGCCAATCAGGTTCATTTGGCTTTGATACTAGTAATTAGTTTGAATCCTGACAGCTCTGTTTCTTCTGGCAAAGAAACAATTTCAGCAAGAGCAAAGTAACATCTTAGAAGATGACTGGGATACAAGATAGCTGTTACTGGAACTTTACTTCTAAATAATACTGGCTTTCCCTCAAATCTGTTTCTAGTTTGTGGAGCGGGAGTAGTCACATTACTATATTGTTGTTACTCTGAAGCTGTAATAAAGGTAGCGCTTTTATAAATGATTTCTGCAGGTAGCAGAATTGCAGGTTACAGGGGAACACGAAGAATAACACAGTACTGCTGATAACTGAAACCAATCAATACAGATTCTAAATTTTGTATCTAAGCAGAAAAATTGCTATCACGCCATAATGAGCTACCACGTCATTTGAGCCACTTGTCACGTATTCTGACATACTGCAAGGGGACAGACATAACGGTGCAGTAGCAGACTTTTATGAATTAAAACTAGATTATGGCGGTCAGTTAGCATATTTTGATATTTCTGTGTGGTGGTTAAAATTCTGTAAGAGTAAAGTGGCAGTTGAGCAGATGGCAAACTGGTCTTTTGCCAGTGAGACCACTGATTGTGTCCAAGAAGGCATCAGTTCATACAGCTGCAGGTTTTGTTCAGGAGCAATCTAAGAATAATCTAATACAGGAGTTAAAGATAAGAATGGTTCAGCAAACATGGTCAGGTAGCTATAACTTAACATGTGCTTTAACTTAGATGAAAGCAATTGTTATCAGCAAGCTTCTTGTTGACTAACTGGAATGAGGAGAGAAAAACACAGGAGAGGATGGAAGAGGAGAGAAAAATAGAGGGGGAGGAAGAGAAGAAAAGGAAAGGAAAAGGGTAGGAGAAGGAAGGACTCAGGACATAAGTGAGCTCTTGCTCACTTATGGAGGCGTATACGGAAATTCAGAGCTGATGCCCTGCTTCTTAAACAATATCACTAAATGCAGGGAAGTCAGTGGTACTGTATATGGGCCAGGATGCTTTCCAGTTTGGATCATAAGCAGTAATCTTGGACTATGGGATTTCAGCCTGAGTGTCTGAAATGTAGTATACAATTGAAAGATGATAATGTTTGAATGCTAGTTTTTAAGGAAGTTTCTCTCACTGTTTAATGTCTCCTTGAACATTACTTCTGCATCTCTGATAGCCCTTGTTACCCTTTTTTGTGTCTTTTCTGTTTCTCTTATATGCTTCTCAAATAGATGACCAGAATTCCTTGCAATATTCAAGCTTATACGATATAACAACATTTGGAATGCTTCTCTCAATCCCTTTCCTAGTAATTTCTAACATCTTACTTATTATTTTGATTTTCCTGAACAGAATTTTTCATTAAATGACTCAAACCAACTCTGTGATCTCTTTGAAGAGTGATAACTGAGAACCCTCCATCATAGATGTATGTATATGTATGATGAATGATAGAGTTACTTTTCTCTGCACATGTAACTGTACCTCAGGTACTATTATCACTTACTGCTCTCATAGACCTTGCAAAGTCTACTCTTTTCCTCCAGCAGAACCATGGCCAGTCTTGCCCACCCCACCCCTGGTCTCTGACACCACTGACTAAGCTACTCACTCCCCTTGTTCCAAGGTTTTCTGCTTCAGACAATTGTTATTGGCCATTGTCCCTTCCTTTCCCAATCAACTGCACTCACTTCACAGCTGATGATCTCCATGGATATTTACTGTAGCTGAAACAAAGCTATTGGGGATGTCACACACTGAGGATGGAAATTCTGCATCCATGCACATGACAAGTGGTCAGATCCTTGTTTTACTCTCTCAATCTGCAAATTAATATTACTTCCAAATGTGACCTTTATTTTTCAAGGAAGAGGTTGGGTCTAGGATAATATTCTTTCACAGCATAATTTTGCTCTATATATGCTTTTTTTGACAATTACAGCCAGAAAAAAAAAACAGAGATATTTTAAATAATTCTCTAGGATTCCTTCTAATTCCAATTTCAACAGGGCCAACACATGTCAGGGACAATTAATATCAAGATACAAACTATTCTAGCAATAATTCACTAACAAGCCCAACCCTCTTCAAGTCGATATTTGTTAAATATAGATATTGGAAATTCATCTCACTTTTGAGCAATACTTTCATTCCTGAGTTTTGTGACAGCAGTATTTTTCACAGTGCAGTGAGTAAGTACGGATGGATATCGTTAGAGCCAGTATGAAGCCTGTCCAGTGTGAATTTATTTCTCTCTTACTTCAGAGAGAAAAAGATCATGAAGTTTTATAAAATTCCGCCATTCTTCTGGAAAGATTGAAACTATTTGAGCAATACCTGTACTTCCCTAAGGAAAGGTCAAAGTAAAAAGAAGACTGAGTTAACAAGATGATTCAGCAGGCTGGAGTCATATTTCTTTTCACTTGACATTTAGACTGAATTAACATCCTGAACTTACTCTGCAAGCAATGGAGCCCAAAGCAAATCCATTTAATTTTATATTGAGAAAATCCAAAATGTGCCAGGCTGACATGACTAAGCACCTACTGAGCCTTGACTATTCTGGAGCATGGAAGCATGAGTAGGGCAGAAAAGCTTTTTCACTACTGAATAGTGAAAGAAAACATACAAAAAGAAATTACTCCCAGGAGTAGCCTGCAATTAATAAAAGGCCAAGGCCAGACTGCCAACCACAGTTACAAATTTTCTTCAGAAAGATCTTAAAGATTGATGCAGAATGGCCACACTTGAACAATGTGAGAGTCAGTTCTTTCAACCTGTCATTTAGACTGAACTGATATCCTGAAGTTGCCCAGGAAGTGAGAGAGAGAAAAGTATCAGGTAAGGCCTTTAAAGACTTCTAGTGAGCTCTTGCAAGCCATAACAACAGAGGAAAATAAGTGAATTAGTTGAGTGAACTTTACCAGAGATAGGTGTTTTTAAATGCCCAGCTCCATGCTGAAGGCATCAGAGCAGAGCAGAATGCTACTGGTGTTTAACCAAGGACAGATACAACAGGTAAATAGTGGCAATACAAATTCTCTTTTCTATGCAAGGCAATGACTTGTATGCAGTGTTTTACAGATGTATAACCAACCTTTAAGTACGTTCAATGGGACTGCCAATAGGAATAAAAAATGCATATACTTCAGTCTTTGCCAGGCAGTGAAAACTCTATTCTTTATGGGAATCTTTGCTCAATTTTTTTTTTTTTTTTTTTTAGTTTAGGCTCAGAATATTTATTAATTTTGTCCTTTTCTCCTTCTGTGCAGGTTGCCTTTATTCACACTTTGTTTATATTTAATCTTTAATAGGCCAGATATGAGTAGCAAGTTCTCAGCTAAATAGAAATTTATTTTTACATGTTTGGGACAGTTTTAAGTGGAGTGTTACATTACCAAATAAAATTGATATTACAGTCTTCTGAAACACTGCAGC
>NW_020929733.1:0-538 GCF_003984885.1 Neopelma chrysocephalum | reverse complement strand
GCTGGGTTGGGGCAATCTCAGCTATGACTACAGACTGGGAGAAGATTTCATTGACAGCATCCCTGCAGAAAAGGACTTCAGGGTTCTGCTGGATGAAAAGCTGGATGTGAGCCAATAGTGAATGCTCACAGCCCAAAAGGTTCAAACGCATCCTGGGCTGGATCAAAAGAGGAGTGGGCAGCAAGTCAAGGGAGGTGAATCTGTCCCTGTGCTTTGCCCGCAGAGAGCCCATCTAGAGTACTGCATCAGCTCTGGAGTACTCAACACAAGAAAGATGTGGACCTGTTAGAGCATGTCCAGAGGAGGGCCATGTAGATGACCAGAGGGCTGCAGCACAACTCCTTCGAAGACAGGCTTGGGGTTGTTCAGCCCAGAAAAGAGAAGGCTCTGGGGAGAATTCATTGTGGCCTTTCAGTACCTTAGAGAGGCTTATAAAAGGGAGGGAGAGGGACTTTTTATATGGGGAGATAGTGACAGGAAAAGGGGGCAATGGTTTTAAACTGAAAGAGGGCAGTTTGAGATTAGATATTAGGAACAA
>NW_020929732.1:0-665 GCF_003984885.1 Neopelma chrysocephalum | reverse complement strand
TGTCCTGGTTAGAACGGCTGGGACCAATTCATCCCTGGATGGGTGTAACCCAAAACTGTGTATTCTATAGCCTCCATGCCATTTCCCAAAAACTGCTGTCAGTAGAGGCCTGCAAGGTGGGAAGATGTTCCTGTACCCTTTTATGGAATTCCCCGCTCTGATATCCTTATATGGAATTCCCCGCTCTGATAAGAGGGACTGAGCATCCACATGCCCTTTTATGGAATTCCCTACTCTGAGGGAGGGACTGAGCACTCCCGCCTGAACTGGAGAGTATATAACTGGGAGTTTCAGAGCCTTGGCTCTCTCTCTCTCGTGGGACCCAGAGGAAGACAGCAGACCACCGCTGCTCCCAACCAGGCTGAGACCACCACCCTCGACTGGACTGCAATCACCACTTCTGACCAGACTGCAGCAGCTCTCCCACCAGCAGGTTTATTCCCTCTCCCTTTGCTTTGGACTCGGGGGGTGGGCCAAGGTACACCACTTTTGTTCATACCCCAGGGTGCTGGGTTTGTACATTTGGGTTTTGTGGATTAAAACCAATTGTCTGTCTGTATAATTGTACTTATTGCATTATTTTAATAAATTGTTATTCTGACTTATAAATCTCTCTTTTGAATTGAGTTCATTTTGCCTTGCTGGTTAACTTTTAAACCAGCACA
>NW_020929731.1:0-5461 GCF_003984885.1 Neopelma chrysocephalum | reverse complement strand
TGAATTGAGTTCATTTTGCCTTGCTGGTTAACTTTTAAACCAGCACATTTTTGGCGCCCAAACGTTGGGGCAGAGAGAGAGAAGTCAGAATCACAATTTCATTTTAAGCATCTGTGTATTTGGATACAGAAACTCCCCGATCAACATGTTGTTTGGTGCATTCACGTGGGTGTTTTATCTGAGCATGTTCATATTTCCACAAATGGGGTACTATTTGCCGTTTTTAATGCTCTCTTTAAGACCAGGGAGAGGGATCCAAATTGCTTTACTAGTATACTACGTTTATGTCATCATAACCTCAGAAGCAATGAGTTTCATTGTAAATGTGTATTCAGTCCTGTTTACCTGTCCTGGTCTGGGTTGCTACCTCTGGGGCCTCATTAAAAATTGCACCCAGCCCTTTGGGGGAACAGTGGGGAATGGTGGTTTCCAGCCTCTCACCTCCTTCTTTCCCTTCAGACCTGGTACAACAGTTTTTGAAAATATTGATTTTCCTTTTGATGCTAAGGATGGCATAATGTTATTGTTAGTGTTGCTCTGTCTGCTGCTCTGTCTGCTCTGTACTGTTTACACCATGCTTAGGGTCAGAACAGGGCCTTCTAGGGAGGCTGTTTGGACGCCTGTCCTGGGAATGGATAACGCTGAGTGGCACGGGAAGTGGGAGGACATCGGCCAGTATTTGGAGAAGTTTTCTCCTCCCATGATCTGGAAATTCACCCCTGAACAACTGCAGGATCCTGTCAGCATGATAAAACTGGTAAAGGAAAAATGCTCTGGCAGCTCCAGAGATGGTCAGCTCACAGCAACCTGCTGGGCCCTGGCCACTGCTTACCGGGCACTGCTTGACATGGTACAGCACTGCCAGGGGGAGGAGAGAAGGAGCAAATCAACTGGCACCACGTCCACACAAACTACAGCTGAGTCGGAGGGAGTAAGAAATAAATCAACTGGCACCATGCCCACACAAACCATCGAGGAGCCAGAAGGACAACAGAAACCAATAGCAGTCGCCCCTGTCCAGAAAAGGAAATCGAAGACCAAATCAGTTCGCATAGCAAATGATGACGAAGAGGCAGGACCTTCACATCCACCGGAGGAGACAGAACCAGAAATAATCACTCGGTCCCTATCCCTGGGTGAGCTACGTGAGCTTCGGAGAGAGTTCACACGACAGGCGAACGAGTCCATCCTGACCTGGCTGCTCCGAATCTGGGATGCCGCCGCTAACGACACAACTCTAGATGGAAGTGAAGCAAGGCAACTGGGATCCCTGTCTCGAGATGTCGTCATTGATCAGGGGATTGGAAGGAGGCAGGAAACTCTCAGCCTGTGGCGGCGACTGTTGTCCAGTGTAAGGGAGAGATACCTTTGCAAGGAGGACCTCCACGTACAGCAAGGACAGTGGAACACGATGGAACAAGGTATCCGGTGCTTGAGAGAATTGGCTGTACTGGAGATAATCTTTTCAGAGGACGAAAGATTCCCTAAAAGTCCAGATGGTGTACAGTGCACATCCCAGATGTGGTTGAAGTTTGCACGACTCGGGCCAGAAATGTATTCCCGCTACCTAGCAACGCTGCAATGGAGGGAGGGAGAGGACAAGGTTGGTGCATTGGTCAGCAAACTCAGGATTTATGAAGACACTGTCACCGCCCCATTACGAGCCCACGTCTCATCGGTGGAAACCAAACTGGCTGAACATGTTCGAAGCCTGGAAGAGAAGATTGAAGAAGGACACCAGAGGCTAAGAGAAGAAATTAAGGAAGGGATCTTCCATACCTCGCCAGGACAAACAAGGGTCTCTGCTATCAGGAACCAGCGTCCCCCAGCTAAGGAGAGAGGGTACACTCCACGTGGCAATCTATGGTTTTACCTCCAAGAGCACGGAGAAGATATGAGGAAGTGGGATGGGAAACCCACCTCTTCCTTAGCAGCCCGGGTACGTGAATTGAAAAGAGGGACAAGTACCACAAGGAACTCTTTGAGGATGAATGCTGCTCCAGTCTCTCGTAGGCAAGACTCCAGACGGCCCAGGAATGATGATATGTCTGATCCTCTTGAAGGGACTTCCAGGTCATACTTACAAGAAGAGCGCAACGAGTACCATGACCAGGACTAGGGGTGCCCTGCCTCTAGCCAGGTAGAGGAGAGGGACAATCGAGTCTATTGGACAGTGTGGATTCGGTGGCCTGGCACATCAGAGCCACAAAGATATAAGGCTTTAGTTGACACCGGCGCACAATGTACTTTGATGCCATCAAGATACATAGGGGCAGAATCCATCTCTATTTCTGGGGTGACAGGGGGATCCCAACAGCTGACTGTACTGGAAGCTGAAGTGAGCCTGACTGGGAAGGAATGGCACAGACACCCCATTGTGACTGGCCCAGAGGCCCCGTGTATCCTTGGCATAGATTACCTGAGGAGTGGGTATTTCAAAGACCCAAAAGGACTTCGTTGGGCATTTGGCATAGCTACTGTGGAGGCAGAGGAAATTAGACAGTTGAACACCTTGCCTGGCCTCTCAGAGGACCCCTCTGCTGTGGGACTGCTGAAGGTTGAAGAACAGTTGGTACCGATAGCCACAGCAACCGTGCACCGTCGGCAATACCGCACCGACCGAGACTCTGTGACTCCCATACATAAGATGATCCGTGAACTGGAGACCCAGGGGGTGGTCAGCAAGACTCGCTCACCCTTTAATAGCCCTATATGGCCAGTGCGTAAGTCCAGCGGAGAGTGGAGGCTGACGGTGGATTACCGTGGACTCAATGAAGTCACACCACCCCTGAGTGCTGCTGTGCCGGACATGCTGGAGCTCCAGTACGAGCTGGAGTCCAAGGCAGCCAAGTGGTATGCCACCATTGACATTGCCAACGCCTTCTTCTCCATTCCTTTGGCAGCGGAGTGCAGGCCACAATTTGCTTTCACTTGGAGAGGTGTGCAGTACACCTGGAATCGACTGCCTCAGGGGTGGAAACACAGTCCCAGCATTTGCCATGGACTGATCCAGACTGCACTGGAAAAGGGCGAGGCTCCAGAACATCTACAGTACATTGATGACATCATTGTATGGGGGAACACAGCGGGGGAAGTCTTCGAGAAAGGAGAGAAGATAATCCAGATCCTCCTAAGAGCTGGTTTTGCCATTAAACGAAGTAAGGTCAAGGGACCTGCTCAGGAAATTCAGTTCTTAGGAGTGAAGTGGCAAGATGGACGTCGCCTAATTCCAACGGAGGTAATTAACAAAATAGCAGCCATGTCCCCACCAACCAGCAAGAAGGAAACACAGGCTTTCCTAGGCGCTGTGGGCTTTTGGAGGATGCATATCCCCGAGTACAGTCAAATTGTAAGTCCTCTCTACCTTGTGACACGGAAGAAAAATGATTTCCAGTGGGGCCCTGAACAACAACAGGCCTTTGAACAAATCAAACAGGAGATTGCCCATGCGGTAGCCCTTGGGCCAGTAAGGACAGGACAGGACGTGAAGAACGTGCTCTACACTGCAGCCGGGAAGAATGGCCCTTCTTGGAGCCTCTGGCAGAAAGTGCCTGGGGAGACCCGAGGACGACCGCTGGGATTCTGGAGTCGGGGATACAAAGGATCTGAAGCCAGCTATACACCAACTGAGAAAGAGATCCTGGCTGCTTATGAAGGACTTCGAGCTGCCTCAGAAGTGATCGGCACCGAAGCGCAGCTCCTCCTGGCACCCCGACTACCAGTGCTGGGCTGGATGTTCAAGGGGAGAGTTCCTGCTACACATCATGCCACCGATGCCACATGGAGTAAGTGGATCGCTCTGATCACACAACGAACCCGGATAGGGAATCCTAATCGCCCTGGGATTCTGGAAATTATCACCAATTGGCCCGAAGGTGAGAGTTTCGGACTATCCTCTGAAGAAGAAGAGGAGCAGGTGACACGGGCTGAGGAGGCCCCACCATATGACAAGCTACCAGCAGATGAAAGGCGATATGCGCTCTTCACGGATGGCTCCTGCCGCATTGTAGGGACAAACCGAAAATGGAAGGCAGCCGTGTGGAGTCCCACACGGCGAGTTGCAGAAGCAACCGAAGGACAAGGTGGGTCAAGTCAGTTCGCAGAGCTTAAAGCCGTTCAGTTGGCTTTGGATATAGCTGAACGAGAGAAGTGGCCAAGACTCTATATCTACACTGACTCATGGATGGTGGCCAATGCTCTGTGGGGATGGCTAGAGCGATGGAAAAAGGCCAACTGGCAGCGCCAAGGGAAACCCATCTGGGCGGCGGAGATGTGGCAGGACATCGCTGGCCGGGTAGAGAAGCTGAGTGTGAAGGTCGGTCACGTAGACGCTCACGTACGCAAGAAACGGGCTAATGAGGAGCATCGCAACAACGAGCAGGCGGACCGAGCTGCCAGGATTAAAGTCTCTCAGGTGGATCTGGATTGGCAACACAAAGGAGAATTATTTCTGGCTCGATGGGCCCATGACGCCTCCGGTCACCAGGGGAGAGATGCAACATACAGATGGGCTCAGGACCGAGGGGTGGACTTAACCAAGGACATTGTCTCACAGGTCATCCATGACTGTGAGACATGTGCTGCCATCAAGCAGGCCAAGCGGGTGAAGCCTCTATGGTATGGTGGACGGTGGTCAAAGTACAGGTATGGGGAAGCCTGGCAAGTTGACTACATCACGCTCCCCAAAACCCGCCAGGGCAAGCGCTACGTACTTACCATGGTAGAAGGAAGTACTGGATGGCTGGAGACATACCCCGTACCTCATGCCACTGCCCGGAATACCATCTTGGGCCTTGAAAAACAAGTCCTGTGGCGACACGGCACCCCAGAGAGAATTGAGTCTGATAATGGGACCCATTTCAAGAATGGCCTCGTAGACACCTGGGCCAGAGAGCACGGCATTGAGTGGGTGTATCATATCCCCTACCATGCACCAGCTGCTGGAAAAGTTGAACGGTGCAACGGACTGCTGAAAACCACCCTGAAGGCACTGTGTGGGGAGACTCTCAAACACTGGGAGCTGCATTTAGCAAAGGCCACCTGGTTGGTCAACACGCGAGGCTCCATTAATCGAGCTGGCCCTGCCCAATCAGAACCTTTGCATACTGTAGATGGAGATAAAGTCCCCGTGGTGCATATGAGAGGTATGTTAGGGAAGACTGTTTGGATTAGTCCCACCTCAAGCAAAGGCAAACCCATCCGAGGGATTGTTTTTGCTCAAGGACCTGGTTTCACCTGGTGGGTAATGCAAAAAGATGGGGAGACACGTTGTGTACCACAAGGGGACCTAATTTTGAGTGAGAATGGTCCGTAATGTTTCATTGTACATATGTGTATATAGTTTTAAAGAGACATAGTTTTTAAGGGGGTTAATTTGGGCATGACATGGATGGCATAGAATAAGGGGTGGATAATGTCCTGGTTAGAACGGCTGGGACCAATTCATCCCTGGATGGGTGTA
>NW_020929730.1:0-2362 GCF_003984885.1 Neopelma chrysocephalum | reverse complement strand
CGTTTTCGGGTTTTTCTTAGTTTTTCTCCCTCTTCTCCCTGAGGTTTGTTTTGTTGGGGGGGGAGGGGATTTCTGGTGGTAAGGTTTGGAGACTTGGCAGGGAGCCAGCTTCAAACCATATCACATGCTCACACATTTGAATGTAAACATTAAAACGAGACTGAGTAAATTCTTTGAAAGAGAAAAATTTTACATAATCAGTCTCCCCATTATAAAAAATATATGTGTCTCCAGGTGTATATATCACACGCAAAGCAGTTGCACAGTCTGGTGTTTAACACAAATCATTTTAGATAAAAGAATAATGTGGGTGAGAATTGTGTGGATCAAAGGAGGTGGCCCTAGAAAAATTAGGAAATTGATATCCACTTTATTTATTGATTATTCTATAAGAATAAGGCAAAAATATTAGCTACCAGGAATTATTATCTCTCAAACTGCACTTTAAATTCACTGTCTTCAGTTTCACAGCAGCAGAAGCAAGAGTGCACATATGCCGCAGCTCTATCTCAGGGTATTAGTTCATGAATTCAAATAATGAGTGTTAGAGCAGCATTAACCTTGGGATACTTTAGTTAGAAAATACTCCCCACACTTTCTTAACTATTACTATATTTACACAACATGTTGTGTTGTTCCCAATTTAAGAACAATTTTTTTATCCTTGGAAAATTTAAATTGCTCCTGTATAGCTTTATTTATTGATATAAAGAGTCCAGGTAGTGCAACAGTTTTAAAATTTGTTTCAGTCAATGTTTAAATTTAAACACTAGATCGGTCCTCATAAGCAGTAATGAGTATCCAAGGGTCAAACTATAGCATCATGCATCAGCTCTCGTTCAGCCTTACACAAATTGATCTCTGCTTAAATTGAGTGGGAAAATTTCCTGAGCAAATCTTAGGGTTTAGGCCTCATTAGACAATCTTTTCTCTACTGATATAAAAAAGGAATTTTTTCTCTGTCTCGTAAATTCAATACCCTGCACAAAAACAGTACTTTCTAATTCACGCATACATGAAGACCTCATTGCAAAAGAGCCCTGTGCAAGTTTGACAAAGATCGTATTTCAGTCCAAACAAAAGTAAGCAATGATGGACAGTAGAGCACTAAATCCTTTCCACAGTGAGACCTTGGTTACTTATACTACTGTGTGTCAACAGTTTTTTGATCAGAGGATCACAGAATAGGCTAAGCTGCAAGGTACCTTTGGAGATCATCTAGTCCAACGCTCCTGATCAAAGCAGGGTCACCCAGAGCAGGCTACCTATGACCATGTCCAGCTGGACTTTTAATTCTTCCAAGGATAGACTCAAACACCACTCAGGGCAACCTGTTCAGTGGTCAGTCACTCTGACAGCGTTTCTTGGTGTTCAGACGGAATCTCCTGTGTTTTAGTTCATGCCTATTGCCTCTTTTCTGGCTCTGACTTCCTCACTGCCCTCCATCTGATATCTCTACTCATGAATAAGATGCCCCTGAACCTCTTCTTCTCCAAGCTGAACAGTGTCAACTCTCTCAGTTTCACCACACAGTTAGCATGCCTCAAACCCTTCAGCATTTTCAGGGCCCTTTGCTCAACTCACTCCAGTATGTCCGTATCCTTCTGTGCTGAAGAGACCAGGATGGGAGTGAGGACTCCAAATGTGGCCTCCCCAGTGCTGAGGAGTAGAGAAGGACGACACCCTGGACCTGCAGGTGATGTAATGCTGTTCTTAGAATCATAGAATCATCAAGGTTGGAAGAGACCTTTAAGATCATCAAGTCCAGCTGTCAACTCAGCACTACCACTGTAACCCCTAAACCACTAAACCATATCCCCCAGCACCAGATCCAAACACCTATTAAACACCTGCAGGTATGGTGACTCCACCAACTCCCTGGGCAGAGAGTCAAATGCCTGACCACTCTAACAGGGAAAAACCTTTTGCCATCTGAATCTACCCTGTCTCAGCTTAAGGCCACTTCCTCTAGTCACAGAATCACAGAATATGCTGAGTTTGAAAGGACCCACAAGGATCATCAGGTCCAACTCTTAGCCCTGCACAGGACCATCCCCAAGAGTCACACCATGTGCCTGAGAGTTTTGTCCAAACTTTTCTTCAACTCTGTGAGGCTTGGTGCTGTGACCACTTCTCTGGGGAGTCTGTTCCAGTGCTCAACCATTCTTTGGGTGAAAAACCTTTTCCATTATTACCAACCATCCAGAAAGATTCTTGCTACTGCCTTCCTGGGCTGGAACCAGTTGGAAAATTCTTTATACCAACCTGAAAGTTTTGCCCTAAACGAATTTGCTAAACCACTGTTCTAGGTTCATGAGTGTGGTGGTTTGGGCTAGGCCTTCCTTGGTGACCAGTTTGTAAC
>NW_020929728.1:0-5664 GCF_003984885.1 Neopelma chrysocephalum | reverse complement strand
TGGTAAGGTTTGGAGACTTGGCAGGGAGCCAGCTTCAAACCATATCACCTTATTTGGTGTTTCTGCCCGGTTATCTCTGGTTATCTCCGGTTTGTTTTGGTTTTTGCCACGGTTGTTTGGGAACAGGTCTGGGAAGGGAGCCAGGTTGGTGCAAAAACTGCCCATTGTTTGGGAACACTACCGGGAGAGCTGCCAAGAACCTATTGTTTATATAAATATACCTTTGTTTGGGAACAAAGAGAGAGAAAATATATAAACATGGCCTTTTTATTAATTTTTTTGGTTATTTTGGCCGTTTTTATATATGCTGCTGGGTATCCAGTGAGAACTAACCCTACAGGCATTTACCAATACCTGCCTTTCCTTAATTATGACATCAAGGGCCTAGTGACTGAGGTCCCTGGGATCAAAATTGGCCCCAATCCTTACCTAAATTGTTTGGCTACGGTGCTACTATTCCTAAAAGCCATGGAAGTGGTATTTAACATTGGAAAGGTGGTGTGGTACTGCTTTTCTTGTTGCAGGAAACGTCAAAACTCAAAAGGATTTGCTGGAACTTTGGGAAGGGCCTTGAGAAAACCAGTCCCTGGATGGCAAGGAATCTGGGTCAACTTTGGTAAATTGGTAGGGCGTGTGACACCTCCCATTAGTTGGGATTTCACACCAGAGCAGGTGTTTGATCCTGATGATGTGGCACGTCGTCTGGCAGAAGGGTGTTCTTCTTACGAGGACCCAAATATGCAGTTTTCTGCTTTGTACTGGGGCCTGGCGAGTGCCTATCGAGCTGCTGTGGACTATGCTCGGAAGGCTAAGGCTGAGGCGGAAACTCAAACCCTGCCACCTGAGACCAACGCCACCTCTACTACATGCACTGAAAGCGGAACCCAGACTACACCACCTGAGATACCTCTCGCCCCTGTAGTGAAAAGGAAGTCGTGGGTACCAGCGCCCAAAACTTTAAGCCTACGACCAGATGGAGATCAAAGCAAGTCAGAAGATACGGGAGAGGGGACTGATACTGATACCAGTGCCAGAACTCCACCTCCACCTTCACGAGCAGCACCATCCCCAAAAATGGAAACTACAGAGTTGCGGTCAATGACCCCATCAGAGCTCCGGGACTTACAAAAAGACTACACTCGTCAGCCTGGTGAGCGAATTCTATCGTGGTTGCTCCGATGCCGAGACCGTGGGGCTAGAGGTCACATATTGTCAAGTGCTGAAGCAGAACAACTAGCTTCCATCTCCGGAGATCGTGAACTTGATCGCTTAATTGCAGAGGAGAAACCTGACCTCAGTCTTTGGGCGCGACTTGTCTTAAGTGTGAGACAAAGGTTTCCATTTAAAGACTATTTACAATGCCCCATGAGGAGATGGACCAAGATAGAAGACGCCATCCAGTACCTAAGAGAATTGGCATTGTTGGAACTTATGTATGATGACCCTCAATACGATCCCGTCACTGATGACCCGGAGGTTGCCGCTTGCACAATGCCCATGTGGAAAAAGATAATCCAGGGTGCTCCTGCATCATATGTCCATACCTTGGCAGGACAAAACATGCTTCCAAACATGCCAGAAACGCCTGTGAGCATGCTGTGTACGGTTCTGCGACATCTAAAAGAAATAATAGAATCTAGGAATGAGTTTTCTAGAGACTATTCTGATTCTGGTTTCAGACAAACACCAGAGAGAGAGGAGCCTTATGGGTACTCTGAATATGAAGATGACTATGGAGACCACAGGGATAGACGCTACAGAGACAGATCAGCAGACCGGTCTCGACCACGATCTCGATCTTGGTCCAGGTCCCGCTCACGATCTCCTTCCGTCACACGCAGAAGGAGCGAAAACCCTAAGCGTAAATCTAAGCGCAGCGAGCTGTGGTCCTATCTGCGTGCCCATGGAGAAAACATGAGGAAGTGGGATGGTGAATCTACTTCCAGACTTGAGGCCAGAGTGAGAGAACTAAAACGCAAGGAAGCCGATAAGAAAGTTGTCTACGTAGTAGATGCGGACTTCTTTGAAAAGGAACTGAGATCTCCCAGACGCAGGAGGTCTGGAGTCCGTTTCCAGGACGACAGGAAAGCCTCTGACAAACCAAAGCAAAAATCCGACGGTGAATGCTCCAACCAGAACCAATAGAGGGGCCCTGCCTTCTGCCAGGAGAAGGAAAGGGACAAGGAAGATAACAGAGTTTATTGGACTGTGTGGGTTCGATGGCCTGGCACATCGGATCCTCAGAGATACCAGGCGTTAATAGATACCGGCGCACAGTGCACGTTAATGCCCTCAGGACATGTGAGCACAGAGACTGTTTCAATTTCTGGGGTGACAGGAGGGTCTCAAGAGCTGTCGGTGGTAGAGGCCGAAATAAGCCTGACAGGAGACCAATGGGAAAAACATTCCATTGTGACAGGGCCAGAAGCCCCTTGCATTCTTGGCATGGATTACCTCAGGAGAGGATACTTCAAAGACCCGAAGGGGTACCGATGGGCTTTTGGTATAGCCGCGGTGACTGAAGAGGAATCCAAACGATTATCTGCCCTGCCCGGCCTCTCAGAAGATCCTTCTGTTGTGGGACTACTGCGAGTCGAGGACCAGCGAGTGCCAACAGCCACTAAGACAGTGCATAGGCGACAGTACCGGACGAATCGAGACGCTGTGATCCCCATCCATAAGATGATACGCAAGCTGGAAAGCCAAGGGGTGGTTAGTAGAACACACTCACCCTTCAATAGCCCCATTTGGCCTGTACGCAAGTCCGATGGCGAATGGAGACTGACGGTGGACTATCGTGGCTTGAATGAAGTCACACCACCATTGAGTGCTGCTGTACCAGACATGTTGGAACTCCAATACGAGCTGGAGTCCAAGACAGCAAAGTGGTATGCCACCATCGACATCGCCAATGCATTTTTCTCCATTCCCTTAGCAGCGGAGTGCAGGCCGCAGTTTGCTTTCACGTGGAGAGGTGTGCAGTACACGTGGAACCGACTGCCCCAGGGGTGGAAGCACAGTCCGACAATCTGCCATGGACTGATTCAGGCCACACTGGAGAAGGGCAAGGCCCCAGAACATATCCAGTACATTGATGACATCATTGTATGGGGGGACACAGCGGAAGAAGTTTTCGAGAAAGGAGAGGAAATCATCCAGATTCTCCTTGATGCCGGTTTCGCCATTAAGAAGAATAAGGTCAAGGGACCTGCCAGAGAGATCCAATTCCTAGGGGTGAAATGGCAAGATGGACGACGTCAGATACCAACAGATGTCATTAATAAGATTGTAGCCATGGCTCCACCCACCAACAAGAAGGAGACACAAGCTTTCCTGGGGGCCATAGGCTTCTGGAGAATGCACATCCCTGGGTATAGCCAGATTGTGAGCCCTCTTCACTTTGTGACCCGTAAAAAGAATACCTTTCAATGGGGTCCTGAACAGCAACAGGCATTTAAACAGATCAAACAAGAGATTGCACATGCCGTGGCTCTTGGACCAGTTCGGACGGGACCAGACGTGAAGAACGTACTTTACACTACAGCTGGAGATAAAGGTCCCTCCTGGAGCCTCTGGCAAAAGGTGCCTGGTGAGACGCGAGGGCGACCACTTGGCTTCTGGAGCCGAAGCTACAGGGGTTCTGAAGCCAACTACACTCCTGTGGAAAAGGAAATTCTGGCGGCCTATGAAGGCATACAAGCAGCCTCAGAAGTGATTGGCACTGAAACACAGCTCCTCCTAGCACCTCGACTACCAGTCCTGAATTGGATGTTCAAAGGGAAGGTGCCCCCTACACATCATGCCACCGATGCTACATGGAGCAAGTGGATAGCCTTGATTACGCAGCGTGTACGATTGGGAAGCTCAAATCGCCCTGGAATTCTGGAGGTTATCACAAATTGGCCTGAAGGTGGGAACTTCAGTCTGGCAGAAGAAGAAGAAGAGCCAGTGAACCGAGCTGAAGAAGCTCCGCCATTTGATCAGCTGCCAGATGAAGAAAGGCGTTATGCCCTTTTCACTGATGGTTCTTGCCGTATTGTAGGAAAGAACCGGAAGTGGAAAGCAGCCGTTTGGAGTCCCACCCGACGAGTGGCAGAAGCTGCTGAGGGTCAAGGCGAGTCAAGTCAATTTGCAGAGCTCAAAGCCGTCCAATTGGCCCTGGACATTGCCGAACGAGAAGGATGGCCAAGGCTCTACCTCTACACTGACTCGTGGATGATAGCCAATGCCCTATGGGGATGGTTAGACCGATGGAAAAAGATGAACTGGAGGCGTGGAGGAAAACCCATCTGGGCTGCTGACTTGTGGCAGGACATCGCTGCCAGAGCGAAGAATCTGAATGTGAGAGTCCACCATGTAGATGCCCATGTGTCCAAGAAGCGAGCTAATGAAGAACACGATAACAACAGAGAAGCGGACCGAGCTGCACAGATAGGAGTGTCACAAGTAGACCTAGACTGGCAGCAGAAGGGAGAGCTGTTTCTGGCTCAATGGGCCCATGATGCTTCTGGTCATCAGGGCCGAGATGCCACCCACAGGTGGGCACGAGACCGAGGGGTGGATTTAACCATGGATATAATTTCTGAAGTTATCCATGATTGTGAGACTTGTGCCGCTATTAAGCAGGCAAAAAGACTGAAGCCCCTGTGGTATGGTGGACGATGGGATAAGTATAAGTATGGAGAGGCATGGCAGGTTGATTATATCAAACTGCCACAGACTCGCCAAGGTAAGTGCTATGTACTTACCATGGTGGAAGCAACAACGGGATGGCTAGAAACTTTTTCAGTGCCCCACGCAACGGCACGGAATACCATTTTGGGCCTTGAAAAGCAAGTCCTGTGGAGACACGGGACCCCAGAACGTATTGAGTCGGACAACGGGACTCATTTCAAAAATGAATTAGTCACCACTTGGGCGAGGGAACATGGTATCGAATGGGTGTACCACATTCCCTATCATGCACCAGCTGCTGGGAAGGTTGAAAGATATAACGGACTGTTGAAGACAACTCTACAGTCACTAGGTGAGGGAACTTATAAAAACTGGGACAAGAACTTAGCCAAGGCTACCTGGCTAGTTAACACCAGGGGTTCTGTCAATCGAGCTGGCCCCGCACAAGCAGAATCCCTTCACATTGTTGATGGAGATAAAGTTCCAGCAATCCATTTGAGGGGAATGCTAGGGAGAGCTGTTTGGGTTACCCCTGCCTCAGGCCAAGACAAACCCATTCGTGGGATTGTCTTTGCCCAAGGGCCAGGACATACGTGGTGGATAATGAGGAAGGATGGAGTCATCCAATGTGTGCCTCAAGGAAATTTAGCCTTGGGGAAAAACTAATTGTATGTCCTGAGTTGTGTTTTTACAGGAAACCAGTCACCAGATGAGAGAGAGAGAGAGAGAGAGAGAGAGACCTGAACTAAGCTGTTGCTGGTATCCAGTGATGAGACAGCCCAGAACAATGAAACAGCCATAAATCAGAACTGTAGTTGTGACTGAGGAGACCAAAGATCTGGACTGAATTGAACTGACATCGGTATTGGTTTTCCAACGACGAGACAACTGCGCCGAAAGACCAACAAGAACTATATATATATATGTATATATGTATATATGCGCGCGGGATGTAGGCGAACGTGAGATACAGGTGTTACGTAAAAATAG
>NW_020929727.1:0-3623 GCF_003984885.1 Neopelma chrysocephalum | reverse complement strand
CGTTTTCGGGTTTTTCTTAGTTTTTCTCCCTCTTCTCCCTGAGGTTTTTTTTTGTTGGGGGGGGGGGGACTTCTGGTGGTAAGGTTTGGAGACTTGGCAGGGAGCCAGCTTCAAACCATATCACCTTGTTTTGGTGTTTCTGCCCGGTTATCTCTTGTTATCTCCGGTTTGTTTTGGTTTTTGCCACGGTTGTTTGGGAACAGGTCTGGGAAGGGAGCCAAGTTGGTGCAAACACTGCCCATTGTTTGGGAACACTACCGGGAGAGCTGCCAAGAACCTATTGTTTATATAAATATACCTTTGTTTGGGAACAAAGAGAGAGAAAATATATAAACATGGCCTTTTTATTCATTTTTTTTGTTATTTTGGCCGTTTTTATATATGCTGCTGGGTATCCAGTGAGAACTAACCCTAAAGGCATCTACCAATACCTGCCTTTCCTTAATTATGACATCAAGGGCCTAGTGACTGAGGTCCCTGGGATCAAAATTGGCCCCAATCCTTACCTAAATTGTTTGGCAACGGTTTTACTATTCTTAAAAGCCATGGAAGTGGTATTTAACATTGGAAAGGTGGCGTGGTACTGCTTTTCTTGTTGCAGGAAACGCCAAAACTCAAAGGGATTTGCTGGAACTTTGGGAAGGGCCTTGAGAAAACCAGTCCCTGGATGGCAAGGAATCTGGGTCAACTTTGGTAAATTGGTAGGGCGCGTGACACCTCCCATTAGTTGGGATTTCACACTGGAGCAGGTGTTTGATCCTGATGACGTGGCACGTCGTCTGGCAGAAGGGTGTTTTTCTTACGAGGACCCAAATATGCAGTTTTTTGCTTTGTACTGGGGCCTGGCGAGTGCCTATCGAGCTGCTGTGGACTATGCTCGGAAGGCTAAGGCTGAGGCGGAAACTCAAACCCTGCCACCTGAGACCAACGCCACCTCTACTACATGCACTGCAAGCGGAACCCAGACTACACCACCTGAGATACCTCTCGCCCCTGTAGTGAAAAGGAAGTCGTGGGTACCAGCGCCCAAAACTTTAAGCCTACGACCAGATGGAGATCAAAACAAGTCAGAAGATACGGGAGAGGGGACTGATACTGATACCAATGCCAGAACTCCATCTCCACGAGCAGCACCACCCCCAAAAATGGAAACTACAGAGTTGCAGTCAATGACCCCATCAGAACTCCGGGACTTACAAAAAGACTACACTCGTCGGCCTGGTGAGCAAATTCTATCGTGGTTGCTCCGATGCCGAGACCGTGGGGCTAGAGGTCACATATTGTCAACTGCTGAAGCAGAACAACTAGCTTCTATCTCCGGAGATCGTGAACTTGATCGCTTAATTGCAGAGGAGAAACCTGACCTCAGTCTTTGGGCGCGACTTGTCTTAAGTGTGAGACAAAGGTTTCCATTTAAAGACTATTTACAATGCCCCATGAGGAGGTGGACCAAGATAGAAAACGCCATCCAGTACCTAAGAGAATTGGCATTGCTGGAACTTATGTATGATGACGCTCAATACGATCCCGTCACTGATGACCCAGAGGTTACTGCTTGCACAATGCCCATGTGGAAGAAGATAATCCAGAGTGCTCCTGCATCATATGTCCATACCTTGGCAGGAGTAATGCTTCCAAACATGCCAGAAACGCCTGTGAGCATGCTGTGTACGGTTCTGCGACATCTAAAGGAAACAATAGAATCTAGGAATGAGTTTTCTAGAGACTATTCTGATTCTGGTTACAGACGAAGACCTGAGAGAGATGAGTCTTACGGGTGCTCTAATTATGAAGATGACTACGGAGACCACAGGGACAGACGCTGCAGAGACAGATCAGCAGACCGGTCTCGACCACGATCTCGATCTTGGTCCAGGTCCCGCTCACGATCTCCTTCCGTCACACGCAGAAGGAGAGAAAACCCTAAGCGTAAATCTAAGCGCAGTGAGCTGTGGTCCTATCTGCGCGCCCATGGAGAAAACATGAAGAAGTGGGATGGTGAATCTACTTCCAGACTTGAGGCCAGAGTGAGAGAACTAAAACGCAAGGAAGCCGATAAGAAAGTTGTCTACGTAGTAGATGCAGACTTCTTTGAAAAAGAACTGAGATCTCCCAGGCACAGGAGGTCTGTAGTCCGTTTCCAGGACGACAGGAAAGCCTCTGACAAGCCAAAGCAAAGATCTGACGGTGAATGCTCCAACCAGAACCAATAGAGGGGCCCTGCCTTCTGCCAGGAGAAGGAAAGGGACAAGAAAGATATCAGAGTTTATTGGACTGTGTGGGTTCGATGGCCTGGCACATCGGATCCTCAGAGATACCAGGCGTTAATAGATACCGGCGCACAGTGCACGTTAATGCCCTCAGGACATGTGAGCACAGAGACTGTTTCAATTACTGGGGTGACAGGAGGGTCTCAAGAGCTGTCGGTGGTAGAGGCCGAAATAAGCCTGACAGGAGACCAATGGGAAAAACATTCCATTGTGACAGGGCCAGAAGCCCCTTGCATTCTTGGCATAGATTACCTCAGGAGAGGATACTTCAAAGACCCGAAGGGGTACCGATGGGCTTTTGGTATAGCCACGGTGACTGAAGAGGAATCCAAATGATTATCTGCCCTGCCCGGCCTGTCAGAAGATCCTTCTGTTGTGGGACTACTGCGAGTCGAGGACCAGCGAGTGCCAACAGCCACTAAGACAGTGCATAGGCGACAGTACCGGACGAATCGAGACGCTGTGATCCCCATCCATAAGATGATACGCAAGCTGGAAAGCCAAGGGGTGGTTAGTAGAACACACTCACTCTTCAATAGCCCCATTTGGCCTGTACGCAAGTCCTATGGCGAATGGAGACTGACGGTGGACTATCGTGGCTTGAATGAAGTCACACCACCATTGAGTGCTGCTGTACCAGACATGTTGGAGCTCCAATACGAGCTGGAGTCCAAGACAGCAAAGTGGTATGCCACCATCGACATCGCCAATGCATTTTTCTCCATTCCCTTTGCAGCGGAGTGCAGGCCGCAGTTTGCTTTCACATGGAGAGGTGTGCAGTACACGTGGAACCGACTGCCCCAGGGGTGGAAGCACAGTCCAACAATCTGCCATGGACTGATTCAGGCCACACTGGAGAAGGGCAAGGCCCCAGAACATATCCAGTACATTGATGACATCATTGTATGGGGGGACACAGCGGAAGAAGTATTCGAGAAAGGAGAGGAAATCATCCAGATTCTCCTTGATGCCGGTTTCGCCATTAAGAAGAATAAGGTCAAGGGACCTGCCAGAGAGATCCAATTCCTAGGGGTGAAATGGCAAGATGGACGACGTCAGATACCAACAGATGTCATTAATAAGATTGTAGCCATGGCTCCACACCCACCAACAAGAAGGAGACACAAGCTTTCCTGGGGGCCATAGGCTTCTGGAGAATGCACATCCCTGGGTATAGCCAGATTGTGAGCCCTCTTCACTTTGTGACCCGTAAAAAGAATACCTTTCAATGGGGTCCTGAACAGCAACAGGCATTTAAACAGATCAAACAAGAACTATATATATATATGTATATATGTATATATATGCGCGGGATGTAGGCGAACGTGAGATACAGGTGTTACGTAAAAATAG
>NW_020929726.1:0-910 GCF_003984885.1 Neopelma chrysocephalum | reverse complement strand
TCCTAATTTTCAAATATTTCAGATTACTCTTCAATAACAGTTTTCATATTTCATATTCCCATCCCAACCCTGGGAAGGGTCATGGGAAAGCTGGGTGAAATGGTAGAGTCCAAATGGATGCCGGAGCTCCCCTGAAGAGGCGCAGATGTTTATAACAGTGGATTTGCTTCTGACCCTACTTTAATATCCATTTAGTTTTAGCAGCGTTTTGCTGGTGCCTGTGTTTGCCATGGAGCAGAAAGCTTCAGAAGCCAGTGGAAGGGTGCTGTGGTCTGATTTGTGTTTCCATGGGCTACAGCCAGGAGGATGAGTCAGTCAGCACCTTTACAGGGTAATTCCAGGGGGCAGCTCTTTGTGTGGAGATGCTGCCAGACCCACTGCCCACTGAGAGAGCTTGAGACAAGGTCAGTGTCAAAGGAGTGTGCCTACACTTTAGCATAGTGCTTTCTGCCTTGGCCTGTGTGAGCACAGGGTGTGGGGGTGAGCGCTGAGGAGTGCAGCTGCCTGCCCACAGCCCTGCTGTCACTGGCTTGGGAGGGTTCCCCTCTGATGTGCTTGTGTTGCTTTCAGACCCACCATCATCTCGGTCAGGAACATTTCCATGGCTTACATGGTCCTGGCCCCAGAGTATCTGCGCTCTGGTAGAAACACAAATACAGTAAGGGAATGTTGCTACAGTGGACACATATTTTTTTTTTTAGTGTGTGTGTCATTTAGGGGGTGATATGATGCCCGAAGTCTCTCAGTAGAATTGGTTCAGCAGTCTCAGAGTTTGTGTACAGTCAATGCTGCTCTTGAGTGCCTGCTGACAATATATACCAAATTGATTTTCTTTATTTGCTCCTGCAGGATATGTTTAGCCCTAAAAATACATTCCTATATGAGGCTATCCCTTTTCTCCAGCTACCCT
>NW_020929725.1:0-904 GCF_003984885.1 Neopelma chrysocephalum | reverse complement strand
AATAAAAATTCCTAATTTTCAAATATTTCAGATTACTCTTCAATAACGGTTTTCATATTTCATATTCCCATCCCAACCCTGGGAAGGGTCATGGGAAAGCTGGGTGAAATGGTAGAGTCCAAATGGATGCCGGAGCTCCCCTGAAGAGGCACAGATGTTTATAACAGTGGATTTGCTTCTGACCCTACTTTAATATCCATTTAGTTTTAGCAGCGTGTTTGCCATGGAGCAGAAAGCTTCAGAAGCCAGTGTAAGGGTGCTGTGGTCTGATTTGTGTTTCCATGAGTTACAGCCAGGAGGATGAGTCAGTCAGCACCTTTACAGGGTAATTCCAGGGGGCAGCTCTTTGTGTGGAGATGCTGCCAGACCCACTGCCCACTGAGAGAGCTCAAGACAAGGTCAGTGTCAAAGGAGTGTGCCTACACTTTAGCATAGTGCTTTCTGCCTTGGCCTGTGTGAGCACAGGGTGTGGGGGTGAGCGCTGAGGAGTGCAGCTGCCTGCCCACAGCCCTGCTGTCACTGGCTTGGGAGGGTTCCCCTCTGATGTGCTTGTGTTGCTTTCAGACCCACCATCATCTCGGTCAGGAACATTTCCATGGCTTACATGGTCCTGGCCCCAGAGTATCTGTGCTCTGGTAGAAACACAAATACAGTAAGGGAATGTTGCTACAGTGGACACATATTTTTTTTTTTAGTGTGTGTGTCATTTAGGGGGTGATATGATGCCCGAAGTCTCTCAGTAGAATTGGTTCAGCAGTCTCAGAGTTTGTGTACAGTCAATGCTGCTCTTGAGTGCCTGCTGACAATATATACCAAATTGATTTTCTTTATTTGCTCCTGCAGGATATGTTTAGCCTTAAAAATACATTCCTATATGAGGCTATCCCTTTTCTCCAGCTACCCT
>NW_020929724.1:0-13339 GCF_003984885.1 Neopelma chrysocephalum | reverse complement strand
TCTTCTGTTCTAGGTTACCAACCAGATTTTGCCTGTTTGGACATACTCCTACCTCGCCCTCCTATTCCCAGTCTTCCTGCTCACAGACTACCTGCGCTACAAGCCCGTCCTCCTCCTCCAGGGCATCAGCCTCATCGTCACCTGGCTCCTGCTCCTCTTTGCACATGGAGTGCTGGCCATGCAGGTGGTGGAATTCTTCTACGGGATGGTGACGGCCACTGAGGTGGCCTATTACGCCTACATCTACAGCGTGGTCAGCACCGACCGCTACCAGAGGGTGACGAGCTACTGCAGGAGCAGCACTCTGGTGGCAGCCACTGTTGCCGCCGTGCTGGGACAGCTGCTGGTGTCCTTGGCAGATGTGTCCTACTTCTACCTCAACGCCATTACTTTGGCTTCTGTGGCCCTGGCGTTCCTGTGTGTGTTTTTCCTCCCTATGCCCCAGAAGAGCATGTTCTTCCACTGGAAAGACGCCTCCGAATCTCTCCCAGGGCCTGACAAAGTTGTGGCTCCGGCTGGTTCTGACCGTCCCTCGAGCTGCCAAGAGGACACGAGCTCCGACTCTGCTGGCAGGGATCCAACACCCCAACAGCAGGCTGGGAATGCCAAGCCCTGCAATCACATGCTCAGAGTGCTGGTGCAGCTGAGCAAGGACCTGAGGGATTGCTACAGCTCCAGGAAACTTCTCTACTGGTCTCTGTGGTGGGCTCTGGCTACAGCTGGCTTTAACCAAGTCCTGAATTATATCCAAGTGCTGTGGGACTCCCGAGCCCCCTCTCACAGCTCCGCAGTGTACAATGGAGCTGTCGAAGCACTAGCAACTTTTCTGAGTAAGTTAATGCCTAAACACTGATCACAAAGGCAGTCTCAAAAGTTTTAAGTGCCATTCTATTGCAGACGCTCCAGGGAGCCACTGCACACACTGTGCCTTCCAGACCTCATTCTTTGATCTACAACAGTTCAAATGTGAGCTATGCTGCTTTTTCTTTAGGACCAGATAACCTAATCTGTCTTACCAGTATGCAGAAAGTTTGCAAGTTACACAGGCTTTATATCCAGTTGGTAAATCCATTCAGAGGCACTCATGTGTCTTTGGATGAGGCTATTGGGTGTTTTTTTTTCCCCAAAACAGTATGGCACTGTTCCCATAACAATGCTATCAGCTTACACAGATGGAAGAAGTTATTCCTAAACATTTTACACAAAAAGAACATAATCCTCTAATTACGATCTTTTTCTAGTGAAATACTCTTGTGCAGCTGGAGAAAAAGGAGAATTTTAGTCATTGCAAGATGCAGAGATTTGCAGAAAAAGACCCCATTGAATTCCTTATGCTACTGATGTTAAGTATTCCACTTTTGCACCAGGAGCAGATGCTCACACCACACAAGCAAAGTGAGGTTATCAAAAGGTAACATCAGAGAACACCACCCTGCCTTGGCAGGGTTTCACATAATCACACTGTGCTGCTGTAGAGAACTTGCACAAGACTTTGGGGTGTGATCCACCAGGGAAAAAAACATGTCTACATCACACCTAGTCATTCAGGTTACCCTTACAGTCATTAAGGAGAAATAGATACTACTCTTGTCTCGAGGCAGGCAATTAAATAGACCAAGTGAATAATGAATTAGAATATTTTTCTCCTTGACGAATTCCTCTTTGTCATGGAATTGCCTGTTTCTCCGTGTAGAAGTACAGAAGATACTAAATCAGGTGGCTTATCTTTGCAACAGATGCACCTTCTAGGAGGCCCACCAAGAGCAAACAGTGCCTATCCTTTCTCATTTCCTTGGATATACTCTCCTGATACCTCACTTTTTTGACAGCTTACCTCTTTTATTTGGTGCACAGAGCTAAATTGTTACATTAGCAGGTTTACTAGCCTCGGTGTGCAGTAAGCTAGGAGAAGCTGGAAGGAACTTTTTGAATTCCAAACTGTGTTCCCAGTTCTCTCCCTAGAGATCCATGCTGGGTACAGACAGCCAAATAATCAATCCTTCTACATTACAGTTTATCCTGTCAAGTGGAATAAAGCACTGAGAACAGAATGGCAGAGACTTGATTTATGCAGTTGTCTAAAAGTGACCAGTCATCTGCATGGCTGCAGAAGTCATTAGAAATGCTTTCAAATTTCAGAACTACTCTGCTTCATTATTCGGCATTGCCTTTTGGCACGTGAGGGTGGCAAGATTTGGTGATACAGGCTGTGGAACACATACAACATTTACACATTTTTCTCTTTTTCTAGGCTCAGTAACATCTTTCCTAGTACAATATGTGAAAATTAACTGGGACCTTTTTGGAGAACTGGCTTTAGGGATCTTCTCTGCAGTAGATGCTGGTTCTCTGTTTCTCATGCACTTCTCTACCAACATCTGGGTGTGTTATGCTGGCTATCTCATTTTCAAGGCCTGCTATATGCTCCTCCTGACAATAGCAACGTAAGTATAAAACCTGACAGTGCTGCCTTTATGCACAGAATGCTGACCCTACCTCAAGTTTGCTTTGGGCATCCCTCCTTTCGCTCAGAGAAAGAGGACCTAATGCTAGACATAACTGTGTAGGTAAACACAAGGACACTTAAATGTCTGATTATGTTGTTTTTGTTCTTCTAAACAACCACAAAAGAAAAATTATCAAAATTTTTGAATATCCATAAAATTGAACATTTAACTAGGCAGAAGTTAAACAAAGTACAAGGTAACTTTAGTACTAAAGGGAATGGTAACAGCAAAATGCAGAAGCTGTTTTCCTTCTTTCTGGCAGGAAGGATAAAAAGTGAACAATAGGGACAAACACACCTTGACAGCCATCCTATAATGTCTAGACCACCAGCTGATAAACCTTTTAGCATGCCATGAACTGCATGAATTCAAGAAGAGACTCGACACAGAGCATTTCCCAATGTAATTTTATACACATAATCCTTAAAGATATTAGGATGTAAAGAAGGAGTAAAAGAGAACACTGGACAAGATCTCTTAGGAGACCAAGCTATAATAATAATAATATTAATAGCAAATATTATATCTAATCTGTGCAATAAATACGTTATTACTCCAGTTATTTAGTTGCTTGGAATGTCTTTAGACTTTAGACCACACTAGTTCATTAACAGAAATACCAGATGCATTTTATGTCAAAACCCAAAATTAGTCAGAAACCATTTTAAAAAACCTGCTAAAATTATAATGCATGGCAAGATTATGCCTATCTCGAAGGAAGCCAAGTGAACTCTGTTTTCATTTTTGTTTATTGCTACTACATTATAGCAAATCACACCTGGACTATTTCAAAATATTCTACCAAAACAAAACAAAAATCAACCAACTAACCAACCAACCAAAAACAACAACAACAAAAAGAGTCAAAACTTGCACATAAAAAACATGCTAAAATCAATGAAAGTGAATCCTGATGGAATAATACCCTTTTGTTCAGATATAAACTCTGCAGGTAGATATTGCAGGGAAAGATTTCTAACTATTGTCAAAAAAGATATTGCAAGTAAAATCTACAGGCTCTTGACAGAAATAAACAGCATGTTACCTCCACTGTCAAGCCCCAAAGCAAAAAGTGACTCACATCATCACAGAAAATTTGGTTGGAAGATACCCACAGTGACCTTCTGGTCTGACGTCCCAGCCAGGGCAGAACTGCTGCCACGGCCAGAGCAGGTCCTGGCTTTGCCTGGCCAAGTCTCTGAAAGACTCCAGCCATGGAGACTTTACAGCCTGCCTGGCACAGTCTGTGGGGGTTGAGAAGGAGCAAAGGGTTAAAGAGAACTGATCTTGTACCAAGCACCTGATAGTATGGTTTGGAAAAGCAGCACAGACAAGTAAAAAAACCGTCAAAATACACTATGGTACTCAAGGCTTTTTGAGTAAGCAAGGAAGCAAACAAACAAATGAAACACTGTTTACTCTGTCCTTGATGTATCATCTCCATGAATTATTTCTCTTCACTCACTGACTGGAGGGCAATAACTTTTCACCCAGTGGAAAGTCACTGACCTGCCAGTCTCACATTAGGTTCCAGATTGCCATCAATCTGAGCATGGAACGCTATGCTTTGATGTTTGGATTCAACAACTTCATTGCCCTGGTGATTCAGACCATTCTTACAGTAGTTGTTGTGGATTCGAGAGGCCTGGGGCTGGACGTAGTGACTCAGGTAAGTGTTATTACCTTATATTCTATTTACTGCTTTGCCAGTTTGACTTCAAAAGTTTACCAAGAATGGTATTCCTATGCCAAAGGACAACTTAATTCCCTCTTTCTTCTATAGAAATCTGCACATCTTGTTCTTCTCTCATGTCAATCATAATTCTTCCCTTTTGCCTTTGAATCCATTTAGGATTACAGATGCTGGTCTTTGACTTTTTAAAAGGACATACATCAGAACATAATTATTCAGGCCCTGCTATCTGACCAGTTTTGGTCATTGATGGGACACTGAATAACATCCTCTCTCCCCAAAAACTCAAACTAGTTTTGTCAAACGCAGAATCAACATAACCACGTTATCAGTGGTGTTCAAACCATGAGACACAGCCTAGATTATTGGAGTTATTTCAGCTCAAGTGAAAAGGACACCTGACTTCTAATTCCAGCTCAGGAGCAAACCTGGTCTGTATCTCAACATGTGTAATAGTCTTCTGCCCATAGCCTGGGCACTTAATTTGGGATGGGATATCCTATCTCACAACAGTGGCTGAGACTTTAGCCAGCCCAATGCCACCCATGTTGAAGTCACCTGAGATGTACTGACTTCTGCGTTTTCTCAGATGGGCTCTCAGCTGGGGCAGCTTCCTACTGCCTTGGATTTGAAGAAGACTAAAGCTATTCAGATATTCTGCACAGAGAAGGCAAAAGTTACTGTAAAAGAATAAGGATTGAATCAAACATTAAAAATTAAAACTTTAAAATGAAAGACAGGATTATGTAGGACCTCATAAATAGCCTTGCCACTGCTGTTGGAAACAGTGATACAAAGTCACAGTGTATTTACGGAAACCAGTGTGGTGACAGCACTGAAATGTGCAAGTAAGAGCAAAACAAGGATGAACTCAGATTCTTCACTTACATTATTCATGACTATGTGGGTAATGAAGCTAATTCTATATTTTGCACTAATAGAAAAAAAAAATTATGTTCCTATCCTGCTCCCCCTCTGATGTTTATTAAGAGGCATAAGGAATGGAAGCAAGGGGCAGTTCTTCATTCCACAAATATCTGCTGTTTGCTGGAAAAGCAAATCACAAAGCAAAAACTTGAACATAGAGAAAGTGTGCCAGAACACAGGTAAAGAAAATCATAGTGTCTGTCATCTCCAGAAGAAGCAGCATTTCCCTAAAGCATTTTTCATTAATTCTTCTGCCTTTTTCTCTCCCTCTCCCAGTTTTTAATTTATGGCAGCTACTTTGCAGTCATACACGGGATTTTCATGATCAGAAGCATTTGTGTGCTTGTCTCAAGCAAATGCAAAAGGAAAATAGGAAGATGTTGCAAAGGGCAGCTGAACCATGCTGAGCACAAATCCAGAGAGCAGATTGTCACAGGCTATTTGACACAGCAGGCTCCTTGACCAGACCCTCCTGGGAGAAGAGCTCAGGCTGCAGCATGCAGGGAACAGCAGTGCAAGAAGAACGTTCAACACAGCCCTGGAAAGCTGCGCTGAATCATTGCAGCACTTCAGCATAACATATGCCAGCTCAGAGCTCACATAACAGCCCTGTGCCAAGAATAAAAGCTAAATTGCTTTAGATTCTTATTTACTTGCCTATAAAGAGCTTAACAGCAGTAATTTATACACAGAAGCACAACCTTTTTCATCTCCTCCCTGTGCACGATAGCAAAGATCAGAGTTCATCCTGCCTTGCTTGTTCTGGCTCCTGTGTGTGGTGCTGGCAAAGCTGCTTCCAACCACATTTGCTCCTGCACGTGGGTGAAGGGTCTGCCTCCCCCTTGCACATCCCTTGTTCTGAATCAAGGAAGAAAGGATTGTGTCTGCATCATTATATTCTTTCCTACCCAAGTGCAGGCAGATGGGTTGACAGGCTCCTCCTGCCTAATTGAACAGCCCACACCAGAGGGGCCTCGTGCAGGGTTTGCACATCCCATCCCAGGGGTTTCACTCCAACACTGCTAAGCCACAGTTGTTACTTGACCCACATTTGAAAGCTGCAACCACTTCACTGACTTCATAGAAATCTCTGCCGAGAAGCGAGAAACTTCCAAGTCCAAACAAAATGAAAGAGCCCCTCTCCTTTCCTCGTGCTCCCAGCAAAATTAAATTCAGGACTGATTGTCTTTCTATTTCAACAAAAAAAGAAAAAAAGGCTATCAAGGGGCTTAAGTAGTATGGACTAAAACTACAGAAGTACATTGTGGAGAAATATGGCTGATTCCACACAGGAAAATTCCAGATTAACAAGAATATCCAAGAAGATTTAATAACTGAAACAAACAGCTAGCATCATGTGTGCTTTTGAATGCCAAGTGAGGGAGATCCACTGATCTTGGCCAAGAATTTGGCAGGGTCAGCATCTCTGAATTTATCAAGAAACTTCAAGTCCTACAGCTAATTTAGTCCAACACAAAGGACAGTTAGTCCAGGCGAAGAAACAAGAGACTATAAATGAGTTTTCATGGTGAATACCTAATTTAATATGATTGATATCCATATGCTAAAGTTATTTCTGTACTGCTGTTTGCTTCTAGCCTCCAATCCCTACACCTAAGTAATAAAAATAGAAAAAAATCTAGCATTTACAGAATAATATTTTTCCTGTAGAGACACAAGCTATCATTTGTACAAACATATCTGCTTTTTATACCAGTCACATATTGCAACTAGACAAAGTGCCCAGAAGTGAGGGCAGGCAGGAGTGAAGCAATTTGTTACAAGTCACAAGAAGAATCAGTAGGATCTGACCAAATGAACCTGGCTAGTTTTTTTAGGCTTTTTGTTTACTGTTGTGCATTGTGCAGACATTCTCTATTGTAAACTGGCTCTAAGCACAACAATTTAATCAATACAGTCATAAAATCAGGAGATGTATTCAGTTTGCATTGAGCAGTGAGTATCTTTTATTACTGCAGAACTGTGAGCACGATACTCCTGCCTGAAGAATGAGGGACAGAGTCCAGGAGAGCAAGGACTAATTTATTCTATTCTTCCTTGTGAGTAGGAATCTTCTTTTGAGGCATTTAGTTTAGAAGTAGGTGCCAGTCCTTGACTAGAAGTTAAAGAGACTTTGTATTTAAATGAAAAAGGAAGAACTTAATATTTTCAGCTCCATGGCCATGGTCTCAAACTGCCTTTGGTACAGAAAGTTAACAAATATTTCCATGTAGCATCTGACAACAGGAATCAACAACATGTGAAACTTTTTTGTTATTACTTAAAAAAATAATGCCAGTAGTTGGCTGCAGGAAAGGAGCTAGAAAAACTCGTAGAAATAACCATGAAAATTCTTATGTTCTGATTAGAGCTCACTGCTTTCTCTGTGGGATGTCACTGAGGAGCAAAGAAACCAAGCAGACACAGTGTATTTGGCTTGCAGCTGTAGGGAGCCCCATCTTCAGAAAACAGCTAAGATCTTAAAGAAAAAAAAATCTAATCCTATTCTCTCCAATTTCCAAAAAAAAGATTTTGAGTTTGGAAGTTGGGGGGAGCATTATGGGGGAAACAGAGGAGGAAGAGGGCAGTACTTAGGACTGTTAAGAAGAGAAAGGCAAGGCCTTGTCTTACCCTGGACTTTCACAGGGTAAATTAATTCTGATTACACAGGGTAACCAGAATCAACCCAGCAATCAGAGATTTAATCTAAAAGATTAAGACGCACACATCCACCTGTGCGTTTGTGTACCTACACACACACTCTTTGGAGAGAAGATACTTGAGGCTTGGCAGGTTATAAGCAAGGCTGGAACCACAGGCTATCTAATTCTGCAGGAAAAGGAAACTCAACACATCCACCTCTCCTTGCAACTTTTAGTATTAAGTGCTGATCTTTCTTCCAGCATGTTAAAGGATTCCATGTAAACATGAAACTCCAGAGACGGGCTCGTTGCTCCCCATAACTACAACCCCCTCGAAATACAACACTGGCTTTGAAACATTAGTGGGTTTGGGCCTAAGTCTTATGTGAAGACACAGTCCAGCAAGCTGGTAAGGCCAATTTGGGCAAACAAGGAAGGAACAGAGTATCTTTGGATTCAAAGCATGCCGGTATTGCCCAGCCACTACCCAGGGCCACCAGAGAAGCGCCAGCCAGGAGCCCCCTTCCAGCAGGCAGCACACCCACCCAGTACCTTCCCCAGGGCTCCTTCCCTTCCTCAGAAGCTCTCGGTAAGGAAAAAGAAGGAAGTGCAGAGACAAACCTGGCCCCCCCGAGCACTTGCCTGCCTGGTTGAACAACACACTTGAGCACTGAGAGAACCTTCCAAACCTGCAGAACCGGACCAGGCCCTGCCGAGCTCACAAAGGGGCCCCTCCTGTGCCAGGGCCACAGCACCCACTGCCAGTGCCAACACACATCCCACCACCGGCCTCAGGGGTCACTCCATCCTCTAGTGAACCTCGGAGGACAGAGGGAGTCCAGTCTGAAAAAAATAGGTACAGGAAAGCAAAGCAACAGCATTTCTCTAAAGCAGGTCTGTTTTGACTTTTTTAGCTTAGAAGCCAGATTTAGAAGCTCGTCCTATTGTCCATTTGCCCTTATATGACAGATCAGTCCTTATACAGAAGTAATTCCTGGCCAACTAATAGTATGAGACATTCCATGTCCTACCTCCCAACCCCTAGCAAAGCCAGGACGGTCAGAAGAGACCCCACGAGCCCAGAGGCCACTACACTATGCACAGGGGAGGGCCAGTGTTAGCCCAAGCTGTGCTGAACTGGTGCTCTGTCTTATCCATGAATCAGAGACCAGAGCTTTTAAAGGTATTTATTAACATAAAGAATGCAATCATTGATTGCTTTCTTGCCATAGCAGGTTTTATTAATCATTAGCCACTGTGAGTATTATAGCTTTATCATAAAAATACAACTCAGTTTGCTGATAAAACCTGTAAAGGAGAATGCTTCCCCTGCAATCTTCATGGACAAGTTCTGCAAGCAAGAAAAGCTGTGATGAGTTAGTATTATTATTATTATTTAAATTCTGGTAACATTTTAGAAGGGACATTTCAGAAAAAAAAGACACAGAAATGTCTTACTACCTCCAATCCTAGAGGGTGGTTTCTGACTTCTCCTCTGCAAGACAAAGTCATCCTAGGAGGAACTGCACATGAATCCACAAGAAATGCACCACAGCCACAGGTTTGACAGGTAATTCATCACCTTTGGAGTTATTTGGGAGTGTGGTGGGTACTCACTTGCTCAGTGCATTTTGAGGTGATAAAACATTCATGCGGATGTTACTGATCAGCCCAGGATTTAATATATTTTTATTTCAAAAAGGTAACATATCAAAACATTTCAAATTAGGTCTTGATTTAAAGGTAGTACAGGCTGTACTTTATATATAATGATTTGTAAGAGAAAGATGATAACAAAGGCAATCATTTAAAATCAGGTTTCAAGGGTTAGGGCTGGTTTTCATAACGTTCCTCTGAGGTCAAGAAATACTGTCTTTGTAACATACTATTTATGCTAAGTTTTAAAAAATACAATCTTACAGTGCAAGTAGAAGCACTTTTGAAAAAGTGCCTGCTACAAAGCGGAATTCAACTATTTAAAAGAAATAGCTTGTAACTGCATGATTAAACATCAGTTAGTGCTTTGCTTTCATTCCCTTATGATTCAGAACATTCTTATTTCACTTGTTTTCAGGATCAGTGAAATTGACTTTTTAATGCAAAACAAGTAATATAAGCTTAAAAAAACAAATATCTTTAGACTTTTTTACTGACTACAGTGAAGAAAGGTCTCCTCCTTTTCCTTTTGATCATCCTTTCTAAAAGTGAAGTTTCCTCTTTTCAAAATCTGAGCAGGTACCATGAGCAGATGGTTTCTGCATCTTTCTCTACCCTCTCAAATGACTGGAGTGCAAGAAATATGATGAGTGTTAAAGCATTTTGAAGAAACTGAGCTCGCAATGGGCTGAGCTGGCTGGTGGCTTCTTTTGTCTGCGAGAACACTTGCACTGTCATTGTGCCACTTGGCACTCAGGCTGTGAATCAACAGCACCCTGAGAATGAGCTTTAATCTCACAGTCTGCCCACTTATTTATTCAGAAATGAAACTGTAATGGAACTTCATTCTTCCCCTGCAGCACGTGCACCCAGCCCTAAGTACATCACTGAGAACAACCTTTGACAGACAATAACAGAGACCAGAGTTTACCACGGCCAACGCACCTTGATCTGAGTTATTCATTTATAGGCTGCATCTGTGACCTCAGGCAGGGTCAGTGAGAGAAATATTGGCTCGGGTCGTGTCACAGCTGGAGTCACTCCACTCCTGAGACAGACACAACAATATCCTCTACTGATCTATCAAAGTTCAACGGTAAATGCGACAGTGGTTTAACAGGACTCGACAGCAAGGTAGGCTTGACTTAGTGCACAGAGGACAAGGTGAGACAGAACTGGTGGAGAGACCCTCTTGTTAAGTCACAGAATTCTAAACTCCTTGCAGAGAGGAGTCAAGGTGCAGCTAGACCCACTGCTAGTCCCAGATTTGGTCAACTGCCTATGTCTAAAGGATTGTACATGTGCAGTCAGTCCTCAGCCAGGATTTCAAAGCTGAGCACACTGTTAGTCACTTACTAAGGATCTGTTGTGGCAAGGAATCTCTGGACCTTGAGGAGTAACTGCAAGAGGCATCCCTGCCCACGGGGAGATCCAGGTGTGCAGCTCCACTGCTGTGCAGGAGAGCCCAAGATCATTGATGTACAGTTACATCTGCACATCAGCAAGACCTCTGTGTCACCATCCCAGGCAGCCCTTGGCTATCACATTGCCATCTGTCCCCCAGCGTCCAATTAAACTGGCTGCCACCATCACAGCCCCCGCTTAAGAGGCCGGCAGTATAGGTTTAGTTAAAAAGTAAACTTGCAGATGAATTTTTACCAGTTGTGAAGAGCATCTATTCATTTCTTTGCCACCTTTTTTTCTTTTAGGTAGGCTATGGATTCCTGGAAGGAAGCCATAAGCCGCAGCTGGATTTATCCCACGGTGATCATCTGTGCAAATGGATTTTTTGCCACAATGAGGCCATCAGAGTCTTTTCTCACCCCTTATCTAACGGGGCCAGACAAAAACCTAACGATTGAAGAGGTATGTAACTATTCTCTTAAGTAATAATTAAAATGCTTAAAGCATTAAGCCTTACAGCAATAACTGAAGGGAAGATGAAGTGTTCAATAATACAGATATGTTTTATGTAGAGTCTCATGTTTAAGATGCTTCTGGGAAAGAGTAAGGAGTCACCTCTTTGGCAGAAGATCAAAACATTAAACACCCCATATTCTTAGGACTCTGAAACAACTACTATTTGGTAGTTGTTTAAGAGACTGGTATTTTTGGCAAAATCAGGTCAGCTAGCTCCTCTCCAAGGTAGAACCCCAGAGGAGGGGCAACACTGACATTTATTTATACCTATCATGGAACTGATTACACTGACAGTAACACACAGATAGCAAATCATAAGAAAACTAAACAACCTTCCCCTTATGAGCTGTTAAAGTTATTACCTACATTACAGCAATGTTTTATGCATTCATTAAACTGTGGAGGTCAGGTTCACATTCAGAAAAGTTGGGGTTTTTTTTTTTAAATGCATGCACTGCAAGTTTTCTTGCTCTGCTCCTCTGTTCAGCACGGGCTGCTTCAGGAGTACACTTCCCAGGAAAAGGTGACATAGTTGACACGTGGCTGAGTCATGGAGCTAACAGTATAATTAGAAAACACAAGTTTGGTACTCCCACATACAGCTAATATGAAGAACAGTCATTCCTGCTGCACAGCAGCAAATGTTAAGGCAGAATCTACCAGCACAGTGTGAACCCAAGGTTTCTTCTGAGAAAAGGTATTTGTGGTTTAAGTCATTAGGGTTTATTTTCTCCTCCTTTTTTATTACTATTCTTTTTTAATCAAAAAGGGAAGTTTTACCTCTTATATAAAATACACAACAAGGATCACAGAATGCCTTAATTCTGATTTCAACAAGAATCCTTAACTCAAAAATAAGCGTAGTACAGATAATAGTTATTTCAGCCAAACTCACCTCCAGTGAGCTAATTCTATAACACAATTTTAAGTCAAACACTTAGAAATTCTAATTAAAGTTCAGAGAAACTAAACAAGTCACACAGAAAGATACAGTGAACCAGCTGCTCACCATGCAACTCACTCCAGCACCTGTTCAGAAGTAAAAAGATGACCACCTACTATTGTCCTCCTGCATTTCATACAGTTCCTTTCTAGTCTCTGTTTAAGCAGAGGACAAGCGATCAGGAATGGACGCCCCCAGCAGAGCCCATAATTACTGGGCGAGACCTCCCCAAAACAGCCAACTTACAGAAAAAGCTCATTTTATGATGTGCATCTAAAAGCAGACACCTGACCTAGGTGTACCCAAACTGCCTCGGCAAGCACTGAGCTTTAGTGGCAACTGCAAACAGCACCTTCCAACCCAAATGCAGAACAGTTTTAGAAAAAAGAGAAAGAATTTCTTTTCAGAGCACCTATATACTCAAGTCCAGCTGAAACTTACTGAAATACTGTTTCCTCAAAGACTTGCTTACTTCTTACACATTAAACTGAAAGAAAACATAGAAGGTGCAGATAACCTGGTAGCAGCTACACATTCACTATGTGCAGTTCCAGTTACATTGTATGAAGCACATGCTGCTTTTTTCATTCCAATTTTAACAAGGGAAAGAGGTAACCAAAGGTATACAATGACTCACGTAAAAAGTTAAAACTAAATAGGCGTTCATTTCCAGCTGCTGTGGGGAATAGGATTTGAAGCTAGACAGCCTTTCCTCTGACACACTGTTACAACTGCTTTAAAGAGCCGAATATCAAAATCTGCCTTCTTTATAGGACTTTACTGGAATTTTTAAACCAATCCACTTGTTTCTGTAGCAGAGTGTAGCATCACTATCTTCGCCCCTTATGTAGTACATTTACAGTAATGTAACTGAAAGCAGTTTAAGTCTGCACTGTTCAGTGTTTCCTGTAACCACAACTATGATGTTTCCTCAATAACATAACTGTAAATCTTAAAAACCAGTACTTTAAGTGCTTGGGGTTTTTTTTAAATATTTCCTCCTTTCTTCTGTTCTAGGTTACCAACCAGATTTTGCCTGTTTGGACATACT